>NC_052166.1:10877051-10927781 GCF_902713615.1 Scyliorhinus canicula | reverse complement strand
AACTCAGCCCATCGGCCTGGGGAGAAACGCTGTTCGCCGTAAAAAACGGCGAGCAGCGATTCGTGTCGTGGGGCGGCCGTGGGGGGGGGGGGGGGGGGGAGAACAGCGGGAGGGCGTGAAAAATGTCAGGGACGCCCTCCCGCTATTCTCCGACCCGTCGTGGGCAGCGGAGAATCGCGCCCACAGTCTCTCTCTCTCTCTCTCACACACAGTCTCTCTCTCTCTCTCTCACACACAGTCTCTCTCTCTCTCTCACACACACACAGCCTCTCTCTCTCACACACACACGCGCACACACAGTCTCTCTCTCACACACACACACACACACACACATAGTCTCCCTCTCACACAGTCTCTCTCTCTCACACACACACACACACACAGCCTCTCTCTCTCTCTCACACACACACAGTCTCTCTCTCTCACACACACACACAGTCTCTCTCTCTCTCACACACACACACAGTCTCTCTCTCTCACACACACACACAGTCTCTCTCTCTCACACACACACAGTCTCTCTCTCTCACTCAGTCTCTCACTCAGTCACTCTCTCTCTCACACACACCCAGGGCACGATTCTCCGCAAATGCTCTCTCTCTCTCACACACACACACACACGCGCACACACACACACACACACACACACACACAGTCTCTTACACACACACACACACACACACACTGATGTACCATCAATTGAACGCGAGACGAGTTGCTGAACAAAAGTATGGCTTTAATCTACTAGATGTTAGCCCTGCGGTCGATTACAGTAGAAAGACGACCGCCGGGAGTACTGGGTATTTATACCCCGCCCTGGAGGCGGGGTTAACTCAGCCTCTCGACCAATCGGGGAGCCGTCACATGACTGGTCTCAACCAACCGGTCGAGAGGCACATGACCGACCAGGGCCAATGGTAAGCCGGTGTTCTGCACCAATGGCAGGCAGCTATGCTAATCATACCACCACACACACACACACACAGTCTCTCTCTCTCTCTCATACACGCCTGTGGGGCGGGGAAAAGCGATCCTTCACGGGGGGGGGGGGGGGGGGGGGGGCCTCCGATGGGGTCTGGCCCGCAATCGGGGAGCCGGCGTCTTCCCCCTCCGGGCCAACTTTCCTGCGCGGCCGGCCCCTGAAGACCGACTCCATGCTGATTCGGGGCCGGCGCGCAGAAGAAGTTCTCCGCGCAGGTTGGTGCGCCGCCCATTTGGCTCTGGGGAGGGAGGCTGGAACGGCGTGAACTGTTGTCAGCGCTGTGCTGGCCCCCTGTGGGGGACAGAATCAGTCGTCCCCGTGCCCGTTTCGCGCCATCGTGAAATGCGACGGTGTTCACGACGGCGCGAGCACTTGCGCTCCATTTTGGAGAATCGCCCCCATGTCTCTCTCTCTCTCTCACACATGCAGTCTCTCTGTCACACGCACACAGTCTCTCAAATACGCCACAGTCTCACTCTCACATAGAACAGTACAGCACAGAACAGGCCCTTCGGCCCTCGATGTTGTGCCGAGCAATGATCACCCTACTTAAACCCACATAATCCGAATACCCGTAACCCAACAATCCCCCCATTACCTTACACTACGGGCAATTTAGCATGGCCAATTCACCTATCCCGCACATCTTTGGACTGTGGGAGGAAACCGGAGCACCCGGAGGAAACCCACGCACACACGGGGAGGACGTGCAGACTCCACACAGACAGTGACCCAGCCGGGAATCGAACCTGGGACCCTGGAGCTGTGAAGCATTGATGCTAACCACCATGCTACCGTGAGGCCATGCTCAAGTCTCTCACACACACACACAATCGCTCTCTCTCACAGTCTCCCTCACACGCAGTGTCTCTCTAACACCCATAGTCTCTCTCTCACAGATGCAGTCTCTCTCTCTCTCACACGCAGTCTCTCAAATACGCCACAGTCTCACTCTCACAGGCTCAGTCTCTCACACACACAATCTCTCTCTCACACGCAGTGTCTCTGTCACACACACCATCTCTCTCTCTCTCTCAGATGCAGTCTCATTCTCACACACGCACAGTCTCTCACATTTTTTAAATAAATTTTGCGTACCCAATTAATTTTTTCCAATTGAGGGGCAATTTAGCATAGCCAATCCACCTAGTCTGCACATCTTTGGGTTGTGGGGCAAAACCCACGCAAACACGGGGAGAATGTGCAAACTCCAGAGTCGGGATCGAACCTGGGACCTCGGGCTATGAGGCTGCAGGGCTAACCCACTGTGCCACCGTGCTGCCCACACAGTTTCTCACATGCGCACACAGTCTCACACACTCACAGTCTCTCTCTCAGACGCACAGTTCTCTCTCACACACACAGTCTCTCACATGCGCAGTCTCTCTCTCTCTCTCTCTCACACATGCTTACACTCTCACTCTCACATGCACACAGTCTCTCACATGCACACATGCGTCGGGGTATCGTGGCGTGGTTGTGGCGATTCTCCAGACCGGCGTGGGGTTCGTTGAATCGCCCCCTATGTGTGTGTGCGTGTGCGCGAGAGAGAGACTGTGTGCGTGTATCGGAGAGAGAGAGAGAGGCTGTGTGTGTGTGTGTGAGAGAGAGAGAGACTATGTGTGTGAGAGAGAGACTGTGTGTGTGTGTGTGTGTGAGAGACTGTGTGTGAGAGAGAGACTGTGTGTGTGTGTGAGAGAGAGACTGTGTGTTTGTGTGTGAGAGGGAGACTGTGTGTGTGAGAGAGAGAGACTGTGTGTGTGAGAGAGAGAGACTGTGTGTGTGTGAGAGAGAGAGACTGTGTGTGAGACAGACTGTGTGTGTGAGAGAGAGAGACTGTGTGTGTGTCGATTCAACGAACCCCATGCCGGGCTGGAGAATCGCCACAACCACGCCACGACACCCTCTCTCTCTCTCACACACACACACACAGTCTCTCTCTCTCAAACACAGTCTCTCTCTCACACACACACACAGTCTCTCTCACACACACACACAGTCTCTCTCACACACACACACAGTCTCTCTCACACACACACAGTCTCTCTCACAGTCTCTCTCACGCACACAGTCTCTCTCTCACACACACAGTCTCTCTCTCACACACACACAGTCTCTCTATCCGATACATGCACAGTCTCTCTCTCACACACACAGTCTCTCTCTCTCTCACACACACACACAGTCTCTCGCTCTCACACACAGTCTCTCTCTCTCACACACACAGTCTCTCTCTCTCTCACACACACAGTCTCTCTCTCTCACACACACAGTCTCTCTCACACACACACACAGTCTCTCTCTCTCATACACACACACAGTCTCTCTCTCACACACACACAGTCTCTCACACACACACGCACACAGTCTCTCTCGCACACAGTCTCTCTCGCACACACACAATCTCTCTCTCTCACAGATGCAGTCTCATTCTCACACACACACAGTCTCTCTCTCACACGCAGTGTCTCTGTCACACGCAGTCTCTCTCTCTCTCACAGATGCACACATTCTCATTCTCACACACGCACAGTCTCTCACATTTTTAAAATAAATTTAGTGTACCCAATTAATTTTTTCCAATTGAGGGGCAATTTAGCATAGCCAATCCACCTAGCCTGCACATCTTTGGGTTGTGGGGCAAAACCCACGCAAACACGGGGAGAATGTGCAAACTCCAGAGTCGGGATCGAACCTGGGACCTCGGCGCTGTGAGGCTGCAGGGCTTACCCACTGTGCCACCGTGCTGCCCACACAGTTTCTCACATGCGCACACAGTCTCACACACTCACAGTCTCTCTCTCAGACGCACAGTTTCTCTCACACACACAGTCTCTCACATGCGCAGTCTCTCTCTCTCTCTCGCACATGCTTACACTCTCACTCTCACATGCACACAGTCTCTCACATGCACACAGTCTCTCTCTCTCTCACGCACGCGCACAATCTCACATGCACAATCTCTCACACACGCACACAGTCTGTCTCTCTCATACGCACACAGTCTCTCTCTCACACGCAGTCTCTCTACACACACGCTCACCGTCTCACACACACGCACACAGTCTCCCTCTCATGCACGCACACACAGTCTCTCTCACACGCATGCACACAGTCTCTCTCACACATTCTCTCTCGCACGCACACAGTCTCTCTTGCACGCACACAGTCTCTCTCGCACGCACAGTCTCTCTCTCTCTCACATACACAGTCTCTCTCTCACACACACTCAGTCTCTCTCACACACACTCAGTCTCTCTCACACACACTCAGTCTCTCTCTCTCACACACTCAGTCTCTCTCACACACACTATCTCTCTCTCACCCACAGTCTCTCTCTCACCCACAGTCTCTCTCTCACACCCACAGTCTCTCACACAGTCTATCTCATACAGTCTCTCCCTCTCAGTCCCTCTCAGACACACACCCAGTCTCTCACTCATATACACACACACTGAGTCTCTCTCTCTCTTACACACACAGTCTCTCTCTCTCTCATACACACACACACTCAGTCTCTCCCTCTCTCTCACACACACACACGCTCTCTTACACACACAGTCTCTCGCACACACACAGTCTCTCTCAAACACACACAGTTTCTCTCTCTCACACATACTCTCTCTCTCACACAGTCTCTCTCACACACACTCTCTCACACACACTCTCTCTCTCACACACACACAGTCTCTCTCTCACACACACACAGTCTCTCTCTCTATCCAATACATGCACAGTCTCTCTCTCACACACACACACTCAGTCTCTCTCTCACACACACACAGTCTCTCTCTCTCTCTCACACACACAGTCTCTCTCTCTCACACACAGTCTCTCTCACACACACACACAGTCTCTCTCTCTCACACACACACACAGTCTCTCTCTCACACACACACAGTCTCTCTCGCACACACACACAGTCTCTCTCGCACACACAGTCTCTCTCACACACACACAGTCTCTCTCTCTCACACATACTCTCTCTCTCACACAGTCTCTCTCACACACACTCTCTCACACAGTCTCTCTCTCACACACACACAGTCTCTCTCTCACACACACAGTCTCTCTCTCTATCCGATACATGCACAGTCTCTCTCTCACACACACATTCAGTCTCTCTCTCACACACACACAGTCTCTCTCTCTCACACACACACAGTCTCTCTCTCTCACACACACACAGTCTCTCTCTCTCACACAGTCTCTCTCTCACACACACACACAGTCTCTCTCACACACACACACACACACACACACACACAGTCTCTCTCTCTCACACAGTCTCTCTCACACACACACAGTCTCTCTCTCTCACACACACAGTCTCTCTCTCACACACACACACACACACACACACACACAGTCTCTCTCGCACACAGTTTCTCTGTCACACACACAATCTCTCTCTCTCACAGATGCAGTCTCATTCTCACACACACACAGTCTCTCTCTCACACGCAGTGTCTCTGTCACACGCAGTCTCTCTCTCTCTCACAGATGCACACATTCTCATTCTCACACACGCACAGTCTCACATTTTTAAAATAAATTTAGTGTACCCAATTAATTTTTTCCAATTGAGGGGCAATTTAGCATAGCCAATCCACCTAGCCTGCACATCTTTGGGTTGTGGGGCAAAACCCACGCAAACACGGGGAGAATGTGCAAACTCCAGAGTCGGGATCGAACCTGGGACCTCGGCGCTGTGAGGCTGCAGGGCTAACCCACTGTGCCACCGTGCTGCCCACACAGTTTCTCACATGCGCGCACAGTCTCACACACTCACAGTCTCTCTCAGACGCACAGTCTCTCTCACACACACAGTCTCTCACATGCGCAGTCTTTCTCTCTCTCTCGCACATGCTTACACTCTCACTCTCACATGCACACAGTCTCTCACATGCACACAGTCTCTCTCTCTCTCGCACGCGCACAATCTCTCACACACGCACACAGTCTGTCTCTCTCATATGCACACAGTCTCTCTCTCACACGCAGTCTCTCTACACACACGCTCACCGTCACACACACGCACACAGTCTCCCTCTCACGCACGCACACAGTCTCTCTCACACACATGCACACACAGTCGCTCTCACACATTCTCTCTCGCACGCACACAGTCTCTCTCTCACATACACAGTCTCTCTCACACACACACTCAGTCTCTCTCACACACACACTCAGTCTCTCTCACACACACTTAGTCTCTCTCACACACACTCAGTCTCTCTCTCTCACACACTCAGTCTCTCTCTCACACTCAGTCTCTCTCTCTCTCACACTCAGTCTCTCTCTCACACTCAGTCTCTCTCTCACACTCAGTCTCTCTCTCTCAGTCTCTCTCTCACCTCAGTCTCTCTCTCTCACTCAGTCTCTCTCTCACACTCAGTCTCTCTCTCTCACACTCAGTCTCTCTCTCACACTCAGTCTCTCTCTCACACTCAGTCTCTCTCTCACACTCAGTCTCTCTCTCACACTCAGTCTCTCTCTCACACTCAGTCTCTCTCTCACACTCAGTCTCTCTCTCACACTCAGTCTCTCTCTCACACTCAGTCTCTCTCTCACACTCAGTCTCTCTCTCACACTCAGTCTCTCTCTCTCACTCAGTCTCTCTCTCACACTCAGTCTCTCTCTCTCTCAGTCTCTCTCTCTCACTCAGTCTCTCTCACACTCAGTCTCTCTCTCACACTCAGTCTCTCTCTCACACTCAGTCTCTCTCTCACACTCAGTCTCTCTCACACACACTGTCTCTCTCTCTCACACACTGTCTCTCTCTCTCACACACTCTCACACACACTCAGTCTCTCTCTCTCACACACTCACACACACACTCAGTCTCTCTCTCTCATACACACACTCAGTCTCTCTCTCTCATACACACACAGTCACTCTCTCACACACACTCAGTCTCGCTCATACACACACTCAGTCTCTCTCTCACACACTCAAGTCTCTCTCTCACACACTATCTCTCTCACACACGCTATCTCTCACACCCACAGTCTCTCTCTCACACCCACAGTCTCTCTCACACACACAGTCTCTCTCTCTCTCATATATACACACACTCAGTCTCTCTCTCTTACACACACTCAGTCTCTCTCTCTCTCATACACACACACACTCAGTCTCTCTCACACACAGTCTCTCTCTCACATACACACACACTCTCTCTCACACACACACACACTCTCACACTCTCTCTCTCTCTCACACACAGTCTCTCACACACACTCAGTCTCTCTCTCACAGTCTCACACACACAGTCTCTCTCTCTATCTCACACATTCAGTCTCTCTCTCTCTCTCTCTCACTCACACACACTCTCTCACACACACACACACTCGGTCAGTCTCTCTCTCTCACACACACACTCTCTCTCACACACACACACTCAGGCTCTCTCTCTCACACACTCAGTCAGTCTCTCTCTCTCACACAGTCTCTCTCTCTCTCACACTCATAGTCTCTCTCTCGATCTCTCTCTCACACACTCAGTCTCTCTCTCTCTCTCACACTCTCTCACACAGTCTCTCTCACACACAATCAGTCTCTCTCTCTCACACACACACACTCAGTCTCTCTCTCTCTCATACACACACACTCAGCCTCTTTCTCTCACACACACACTCAGCCTCTCTCTCTCTCACACACACACTCAGCCTCTCTCTCTCACACACTCAGCCTCGCTCTCTCTCTCACACACACACTCAGCCTCTCTCTCTCACACACACTCAGCCTCTCTTTCTCTCTCACACACACTCAGCCTCTCTCTCTCTCTCTCTCTCACACACACACTCAGCCTCTCTCTCTCTCACACAGAGACTCAGCCTCTCTCTCACACACTCAGCCTCTCTCTCTCTCTCACACACACACACTCAGCCTCTCTCTCTCTCATAAACACACTCAGCCTCTCTCTCATAAACACACTCAGCCTCTCTCTCTCTCTCATAAACACACTCAGCCTCTCTCTCTCACACACACACAGTCTCTCTCTCTCATACACACACACTCAGCCTCTCTCTCATAAACACACTCAGCCTCTCTCTCTCTCACACACACATACTCAGCCTCTCTCTCTCTCATACACACACACACTCTCTCTCTCACACACACTCAGCCTCTCTCTCTCTCACACACACACTCTCTCTCTCTCTCATACACTCAGCCTCTCTCTCTCACACAATCAGCCTCTCTCTCACACACACTCAGCCTCTCTCTCACACACAGTCTCTCTCTCTCACACACACTCAGCCTTTCTCTCTCTCTCACACACACACTCAGCCTCTCCCTCACACACACTCAGCCTATCTCTCTCTCACACACACACTCAGCCTCTCTCTCTCATACACACACACTCAGTCTCTCTCTCTCATACACACTCAGTCTCTCTCTCACACACATCCAGCACTCTGTCTCTCTCAGGTTTGTTGAGATGTGTTGAATAATGTAAGCCTCACCTCACTGCACTGTGAAACTTGATGCCTCTCTGCTTGTCGATTCCAGGGTAGGACGGATAAATGTAAAGCTGCTGTCTGTCTTGTGAATGAGAAGTTCTTCCCAGAGTGTTTGGGGAATTGAGTTTCCAAACAGGTGTTGTGATTTTCTCTTGCCTCCTCCTCCTGCCTTCCCTCAGCGCACTTCCTGCTGATCCATGACCTGGTATTTGCCAAACTCAGGAACAGACATCAATCTGCAGAAAGCATCCTGCCACCCATCAAACTTCGCAGTTTCTGCTCTCTCTTGCTGGCCTCGGTCGTAATATCTCTTTCTGTCTCTCGAATGTTTCTCCCTCTTTCTGTCTCTGTGAATGTGTGTCTCTCTCTCTCCCCCTCTCTGTTTCGATTTTCCTCTCTCCCTTCCTATTTCTCTCTCCCACTCTGTTTCTCCCCCTCTCTCTCCCACTCTGTTTCTCCCCCTCTCTCTCCCACTCTGTTTCTCCCCTCTCTCTCCCACTCTGTTCTCCCCCTCTCTCTCCCTCTTTCTCACCCTCTTTCTCCCCCCCTCTCTCTCTCTTTCTCCCCCTCTCTCTCCCTCTTTCACCCCGTCTCTCTCCCTCTTTCTCCCCTCTCCCTCTTTCTCCCCCTCTCCCTCTTTCTCCCCCTCTCCCTCTTTCTCCCCCGCTCTCTCCTCTTCCTCTCCCTCCCCCTCTCTCCCCCCCCTTGTTTCTCTCTTTCTCCCCCCCCCCTTGTTTCTCTCCCACCCCCTTGTTTCTCTCTCTCCCCCCTCTTGTTTCTCTCTCTCTCACCCCCTCTTGTTTATTTCTCCCCTTCGCTCATTTCTCTTTCTCTCCCTATCTCTGTTTCTCCCACTCTCTATTTCTCACTTTTCCTCTCTCTGTGTTTTTCTCTCTCTCTCATATACAACTGTTGAACAATTACCTTCAACAGATCCTATTCTCCAAGTATTTGCTTGTAGCTGACAGCCGTCTTTTTGCTTCTCGTCCTCCCTTCCCCCCCTCCTCCTCCTCGTTCTAACCTAGGATTTGACTTCCTGGAGCTGTGGCCCAGATTCCGAGCATTCCTGACTCGGCAGGTTAAAGGTGGAGCTGAGTCACTCAGGAGGGACGTACAGAGGGTCACAGTGCGGGCATGGTGGGGGAAAACATGATCAGGAGCAGAGGGGGTAGAACTGGGGTCACAGGGATAGGGGGTAGAACCGGGGTCACAAGGAGAGGAGTAGAACCGGGGTCACAGGGAGAGGGGGTAGAACCGGGGTCACAGGGAGAGGGGGTAGAACCGGGGTCACAGGGAGAGGGGGTAGAACCGGGGTTACAGGGAGAGGGGTAGAACTGGGGTTACAGGGAGAGGGGTAGAACTGGGGTCACAGGGATAGGGAGTAGAACCGGGGTTACAGGGAGAGGGGTAGAACCGGGGTCACAGGGAGAGGAGTAGAACCGGGGTCACAGGGAGAGGGGGTAGAACCGGGGTTACAGGGAGAGGAGTAGAACTGGGGTCACAGGGATAGGGGTAGAACCGGGGTTACAGGGAGAGGGTAGAACTGGGGTCACGGGGATAGGGGGTAGAACCGGGGTCACAGAGAGAGGAGTAGAACCGGGGTCACAGGGAGAGGAGGTAGAACCAGGGTCGCAGGGAGAGGGGGTAAAACCAAGGTCACAGAGAGAGGGTCATAACCGGGGTCACAGGGAGAGGGGGTAAAACCAAGGTCACAGGGAGAGGGTCATAAGCGGGGTCACAGGGAGATGGGGTAGAACCGGGGTCAGAGGGAGAGGGGGTTATAACCGGGGTCGGAGTGGGGGGGGGTGAGTAGAACTGGTGTCAGAGGGAGAGGAGGGGTAGAACCGGGGTCAGCGGGAGAGGGGGAATAGAACCGGGGTGAGAGGGAAATGGGGCAGAACCGGGGTCAGAGGGAGATGGGGTAGAACCTGAATCAGAGGGACAGGAGGTAGATCCGGGGTCAGAGGGAGAAGGGGGACAGAACCAGGGTCAGAGGGAAATGGAGTAGACTCGGGGTCAGTGGGAGAGGGGGACAGAACCAGGGTCAGAGGGAGATGGAGTAGACCCGAGTTCAGTGGGAGAGCAAGTAGAACCGGGGTCAGAAGGAGAGGGGGTAGAACCAGGGTTGGGGGGGGGGGGGGGGGGGGGGGGGGGGGGGGGTTAGAACCAGGGTCACGGGGGGGGCAATAACCGGGATCAGAGGGAGAGGGGATAGAACTGGGTCAGAGGGAGAGGGGGTAGAACTGCGGTCAGAGGGAGAGGGGGCATAACTGGGGTTACTAGGAGGTGGGGTAGAACCGTGGTCAGAGGGAAAGGGTTTAGAACCGGGGTCAGAGGAAGAGGGGGCAGAACCGGGGTTAGAGGGAGATGGGGTAGAACCGGAATCAGAGGGAGAGGGGGTAGATCCGGGGTCAGAGGGAAAGGGGGGCAGAACCAGGGTCAGAGGGAGATGGGGTTGAACCGGGGTCAGTGGGAGGGCAAGTAGACCAGGGGTCAGAGGTAGAGGGGGGTAGAACCATGATCACAGGGAGAGGGAGTGGCACCGGGGTCAGTGGGAGATGGGGAGAACCGCGATCAGAAGGAGAGACGGTAGAACCGGGATCACAGGGAGAGAGGGCATAACTGGGGTCAGTGGGAGCTGGGGTAGAACCAGGATCAGAGAGAGATGGGGTAGAACCAGGGTCAGAGGGAAAGGGGGTAGAACCGGGGTCAGAGGGAGAGGGGGCAGAACCGGAATCAGAGGTAAATGTGATAGAACTGGGATCACAGGTAGAGGGGGTAGAACCAGGATCACAGGGAGAGGGGGTGGCACCGGGGTCAGAGGGAGATGGGGAGAACTGCGATCAGAGGGAGAGGGGGTAGAACCGGGATCACAGGGAGAGGGGGAAGCACCAGGGTCAGAGGGAGAGGAGGGTAGAACTAGGGTCAGAGGGAGAGGAGGGTAGAACCAGGGTCAGAGGGAGAGGGGGGTAGAACCGGGGTCAGAGGGAGGTAGAACCGGGGTCAGAGGAGAGGGGGGTAGAACCGGGGTCAGAGGGAGAGGGGGGTAGAACCGGGGTCAGAGGGAGGTAGAACCGGGGTCAGAGGAGAGGGGGGTAGAACCGGGGTCAGAGGGAGAGGGAGGTAGAACTGGGGTCAGAGGGAGAGGAGGGTAGAACCGGGGTCAGAGGGAGAGAGGGGTAGAACCGGGGTCAGAGGGAGGTAGAACGGGGGTCAGAGGAGAGGGGGGGTAGAACCGGGGTCAGAGGGAGAGGGAGGTAAAACTGGGGTCAGAGGGAGAGGACGGTAGAACCGGGGTCAGAGGGAGAGGTGGGTAGAACCGGGGCCAGAGAGAGGTAGAACCGGGGTCAGAGGAGAGGGGGGTAGAACCGGGGTCAGAGGGAGAGGGACGTAGAACTGGGGTCAGATGGAGAGGGGGGGGCAGAACCAGGGTCAGAGGGAGAGGTGGGGTAGAAATGGGTCAGGGAGAGGAGGGGTAGAGCCGGGGTCAGATGGAAAGGAGGGATAGAACCGGGGTCAGTGGGACAGGGGGTAGAACCGGGATCAGCGGGAGGAGTGGGGGGAAACCGGGGTGCAGGAGAGGGGGGGGGAGAACTGGGGTCAGGGGGAAGGGGGTAGAACCAGGGTTCGAGGGAGAGGGGGGTTGAACCGGGGTCAGTGGGAGAGGGGGTAGAACCGGGGTCAGTGGGAGAGCAAGTCGAACCGGGGTCAGTGGGAGAGCGAGTAGAACCGGGGTCACAGGGAGAGGGGCTTAGAAACAGGGTCACCGGGAAAGCGGGTACAACCGGGATCAGGCGGAGAGCCAATAGAACCGGGGTCACAGTGAGAGGGGAGTAGAACCGAGGTCACAGGAAGAGGGGGTAGAACCGGGGTCACAGGAAGAGGGGGTACAACCTGGATCAGTGGAAGAGCGAGTAGAACCAGGATCACAGGGAGAGGGGGTTAGAACCGGGGTATTGGGGGGGGGGAAGAACTGGGGTCAGGGGCGGGGGAGAACCGGGGTCGGGGGTGAGAACCGGGGTCAGGGGGAGGGGGGTACAACCAGAGTCAGACGGAGAGGGGAAGGGGTGGAACCGGGGTCAGAGGGAGCGGGGATTGAACAGTGGTAAGCGGGAGAGAGGGCAGAACTTGGGGTGAGAGGGAGAGGGACGTACAACCGGGGTCACAGGGAGAGGGGGGTTAAAACCAGGGGTCAGAAAGAAAGAGGGTAAAACCAGGGGTCTTATGAGGAGGGGTCAGGCATGGGGACTAGAACTGGGGTCACAGTGCGAGCTGGGTGGTGAGAACCGGGGTCACAGCAGTGGTGTGAGGTTAGAACCGGGGAGGGGGGTTGAACTGGGGGTAAGGGGTGACAGTGGGGTGGTTGAGGGGTGTCACTGAGCAGGGTGGGGGTAGGGCACACACCTGATGATTGACTCAAGGTTGATTCGAGCAGTTAGCACCGCTGCCTCACAGCTCCCAGGAACGGGTTCAATTCCGGCCTTGGATGACTATCTGTCTGGAGTTTGCACTTTCTCCCCATGTCTGCGTGGGTTTCCTTCGGGTGCTCTGGTTTCCTCCCACAGTCCAAAGATGTGCAAGTTGGGTGGATTGGCCATGATAAAAATAATTTGTCCCTAGGTGTCCAGATAGGTGGGAGATTGGGCCTAGGTCAGATTGGTGCAGACTAGATGGGCTGAATGGCCTCTTTCTGCACTATAGGAGTTCTATGAATTCTACCCCCCCCCCCCTCCCCCCCCAACTCTTTGTTTCCCCCCCACCCCCTTTCCCTCCGTTGGAAGTGTGATGTGCTTTGTATTATTAACAAAGAGGACTATTTAGGAATGAGACAAAACATTCTCCCCTGGAGGTGTTCAAGGTGTGAGTTCTGGCATTCACTCCAATTTTAAATATACCCTCAGCCTGTCTGCCGAGCGCCTCCCTGTCTATGACGAGCCCAGCTCAGCACATAGAGTCACCAGGCTGCAGAGTGAAGCAGTTATTAGAAAGCATATTGCTGACTGTTTGTTTACACATGGGTAAATACTGTGATAACCGAGCCAGTCTCAGACTAACTATTCGAACACACGGAGCTGTGACCCATGGACCCTGTGCAGCTCGGATCGACAGTCCAGACGTCTGTGTTGCCTGCATGGTGCCAAGGTTCGACACATCTACACCGGGCTGGAGAGGAACTTGCAGTTGGGGGGGGGGTGGGGGGGGGGAAGAGGACCCCTTGTCCGTGTCGGTACTAACGACAAAAGACAGGACGGGGAAAGAGGTTCGGCATAATCAGTATGAGGAGCCAGGCACCAAATTAAACAGCAGAACCTCCAAAGTTATAATCACTGGATTATCACCCGAGTCATGTGCAAATTGGCATTGGGCAAATCAGATTAGAGAGATGAACACGTGACTCAAAGATTGGCCAGAGGGGTGTGGATTCTGGTTCATGGACCACTGGCATTAGCTCTGGGGGCTGTACCGTTGGCACTGTTTACACCTGAGCAGAGTGGCACAGTGGGTTAGCACACAGCGCCAGGAACCCGGGTTCAATTCCGGCCTCGGGTGATTGTGTAGTTTGCACTTCCTCTGCGTGGGTTTCCTCCGGGTGCTCTGGTTTCCTCCCACAGTCCAAAGATGTGCAGGTTAAGCGGATTGGCCATGTTACATTGTCCCTTAGTGGGATTATGTAAAAAATGAAATGAAAATCGCTTATTGTCACGAGCCCCTAGTCGCCACATTCCGGCGCCTGTCCGGGGAGGCTGGTACGGGAATCGAACCATGCTGCTGGCCTGCTTGGTAAGCCAGCGATTTAGCCTAGTGAGCTAAACCAGCCCCGGATGGGTGAGTGGGCCTGGGTGCAATGCTCCATCAGACTCAATGGGCCGAATGGTCTCCTTGTACATTGTAGGAATTCTGTGATTTGAAAACTGCTGGTCAGGGCAGCACAGTGGTTAGCTCTCCTGCCTGCAGCTCCGAGGACCCGGGTTCGAATCCCGGCTCTGGATCACTGTCCGTGTGGAGTTTGCACATTCTCCCCGTGTCTGCGTGGGTTTCGCCCCCACAACCCAAAGATGTGCAGGCTCGATGGATTGGCCACACACACCCTTAATTGGAAAAAATAATTGGGTACTCCAAATTTAAAACAAACTGTGCTGGGACAAGGGTAGAGAAGTAGAGTTTTTTTTAAAGCATATTTTATTCCAAACACACTTCACACAACAAGAGTTAAAAATAACCATGGCACAGATAGTTTGTTCCTTTTGTACCCCTCCCCCCGCGCGCACGGGCCGGGATTCTCCCCTACTCGGCGGGGCGGGGGGTCCCGGCGTGATGGAATGGGATGAACCACTCCGCTGTCGGGCCGCCCCAAAGGTGCGGAAGTCTCCGCACCTTTAGGGGCCAAACCCCAACATTGAGGGGCTAGGCCCGCGCCGGAGTAGTTGGCGACCCGCTGGCTGGCGGGAACGGCCTTTGGTGCCACGCCAGCTAGGGCCGATAGGACTTTGTTGGCCGGCGTAAGTCCGCGCATGCGCCGGAGCATCAGCTGCTGCTGACATCATACCGGCGCAGGGGAGGGGGGTCTCTTCCGCCTCCGCCATGGTGAAGACCATGGCAAAGGCGGAAGAAAAAGAGTGCCCGCAAGGCACAGGCCTGCCCGCCAAGCGGTGGGCCCCGATCGCGGGCCAGGCCACAGATCACCCCGCGGCTCCCCCCCCCCCAGGACCCCGGCGCCTGCCCACGCCGCCAATCCTCCTGCCAGTAAGGTATGTGGTTTGATCCACGCCGGCAGGAGAGCATTGTAGCGGCGGTACTTCGGCCTATCGCGGGCCGGAGAATCGCCGGGGGGGGGGGGGGGGCGCCGACCGGCACGCCGCGATTCATGCCCCCGCCGAATCTCGGGGGGCAGAGAATTCGGGACACGGCGGGGGTGGGATTGACGCTGGCCCCGGGCGATTCTCCGACCCGGCGGGGGGTTGGAGAATCCCGCCCACGGTTCCTCAAACATGGATAGAAATAGCCTCCACCACATTTGAACCCCCGCTAAGGGCAAACTTGATGTTCGTACAAGTCCCCCAATCACTCTGAGACATGTGGACTCTTTAAGTGTACATTCCATGTTACAATCCTAACTGGGGGTTTCCACCTTCCCGTTATATTCGGACGCGCCGATATGGCCGCCCCTCCATCCTCACCCAAACACCTGCACCATATCATAAGACCATAGACATAGGAGCAGAATTATGCCACTGGGCTCATCGAGTCTGCTCCGCTATTCAATCATGGCTGATATTTTTCTTCTATTAAACATATCAACTCCCCCAGCCTCCCCATCCCCAACCTCTCTGCCCCCCCCCCCCCCCCCCCCCCCGGCCTCTACCCACCCGATTCTGGTTGACCACCGCAGCCCCAACCCCGACTGTTTCCGTTCGCTAGCATCCCCAGCTAGCATGGCGACTCCCACCATAGGCCCAAAGAATGGATCCCATCTACTCCTTACAACCACCCCCTTCCCCAACCCCTCCAGGGCCAACCTACACCACCTCCTCTCCAACCCACTCCTACATACCCCACGAACAAACAAGAAACACAAATCCCAATCAATTACTCCCCCCAAACCCCTGCGTAAACACAACCATAGCCACACAAACCCAATACATCGGATGAAAAGGTACAAAAGTAGAGCCGTGTACAAAGGTTGCAATGATGTGGAGATGCCAGCGTTGGACTGGGGTGAGCACAGTAAGAAGTCTTACATCACCAGGTTAAAGTCCAACAGGTTTGTTTCAACCACTAGCTTTTGCAGCACTGTGGAAGGAGCTGCGCTCCGAAAGCTCGTGTTTGAAACTAACCTGTTGGACTTTAACCTGGTGATGTAAGACTTCTTACAAAGGTTGCAAAACAGCTCAACGAGACAAAATACAAAAGAGTACAGCGAATGTTTGAAATACAAATTTCTCAAACCTTTCAAAATACAAATGGTACAAAAGTCCCACACTTAGTCCCTTCCCAGCAAATGCTTCTGCTCAACGTCATTCGTCTCCTCCAGCATCAATAAGTAATATTCGCGGCTCTCAAAACTTACTCCGAGTTTGGCCGAGTACAGCACTCCAAACCGCAGCTTTCTCCAATACAATTCTGCCTTCCCCTTATTGAACCACATCCATCTCTTGGCCAGGTCAGCACCAATGTCCTGATGCACCTGAACGCGATTTCCTTCCCCGTTGCAGACCTGACTCGCCCTGACCCACCTCAAGATCTTTCCTTTGTCCTGGAACTTGTGAATCTGCACAATCACCGCAAGCAGCGACTCCCCCACTGTCAGCTTCTGCCTCAAGGACCTGTTTGGTAGATGGGAATGTGGAAACTGAACCACAAGTAGATTAACCATGATCTTAATGAATGGCAGGAAAGGCCCAATCCTGCTCCTATTTTGTATGTTAGTGTGTAAATACTGGGTTCTTCCTCTGCTTCAAACGCTTCCCCCCACTTTTTACTGACCCCTTCCCTTTCTACACAACTACTCTCCCCATCTCCACCTCAGCATCAAACAACCTTTCTCCCAGTACAACAGTGGAACACTCTGTATAATCTTTCAGAAAAACAATTGCCTCACCTCTTAGCTTGCAGCATGTCAATTGTTGAGAGTACTGGTTGGAAAAAAGACTTGTAAATCCCATGAGTGCTGGACTGACAGGAAGGCTGGGTGTTCTGTTGGCTTGTTGTTGGATGACACGGCGGCACAGCGGTTAGCACTGCTGCTTCACTGTGCCAGGCGCACCCTTGTTCGATTCCGGCATTGGGCGACTGTGTGGAGTCTGCACATTGTCCCCGTGCCCACATGAGTTTCCTCCGGGTGCTCCCGTTTCCTCTCTCAGTCCAAAGATGTGCAGTTTAGGTGGGTCATGGGATTACTGGGGATAGGGCAGGGGGGGAGTGGGCCTAGGCAGGGTGCTCTTTCAGAGGGTCACTACAGACTCGATGGGCCGAATTGCCTCCTTCTGCACTGTAGGGATTCTGTAATCTCTCAGTGGGTGAACACCTTCTCACCCCCCTGTACTGAGCTGGAACGGCCATGGATCGCACAGTCTTCACTTTCTCTCAGGTACCAATCACACCTGGAGCAGAGCACACCAGCGAGGGACATTCCTTTTGGCCTCAGTACCCCACAGAGAAATAGATCAGACGGCCTGTTAATCATTAACCCAGGATGCCATGTGCAGGGATAACTGGGGTCACAGAGAGAGAGGGGGTAGAACCAGGGGTCAAAGAGAGAGGGGGCAGAATCAGGAGTCACAGGGAGAGAGGGGGTAGAACTGGGGGTCACAGGGAGAGAGGGGGTAGAACTGGGGGTCACAGGGAGAGAGGGGGTAGAACTGGGGGTCACAGGGAGAGAGGGGGTAGAACTGGGGGTCACAGGGAGAGAGGGGGGTAGAACTGGGGGTCACAGGGAGAGAGGGGGTTGAACTGAGGGTCACGGGGAGAGAGGGGGTCGAACTGGGGGTCACAGAGAGGGGGTAGAACTGGGGGTCACAGGGAGAGAGGGGGTCGAACTGGGGGTCACAGGGAGAGACAGGTCAAAGTTTACTGGTGGCTTGTACTAAATGACTGAGTGCATGGTGGTGGGGCGGGGGAACAGACAGTCGGGGGGGGGGGGGGGGGGGGGGGGAGAATTAAAATTTGACCAAGAGAATTACTTTAATTTGCTCTCTTCAGTCTCACCCCTCCATCTTCCAGTCAGACACACAGAGAGGGACGCGACTCTTCCTCTAAATTCAATCTGCTTTCTCCGCAGTCACCACCTCCCCATGTGCCTCATATTGTGCTTATCTGTGTTAACACAAAATCCTGGAGCCTTGGCAACCTTTGACCCACTACCTTCCTCTCCAAGGGTATGACCTCGCTGATTTTGTTCAGACAAATAAACTCCAGGATTTTGAGACCTAACCCATGGCACTACCATGGCAACGGGCAGTAATCATAGGCCTTTTGGATTGGTAAAGGTGTGCTGTTGGTGAAAGAGCTGTGGGGAGGAGAAAGGAGGAGGTGCTCTCACGGTCAGAGTCCGAGGGTGGAGCTGGTGTACAGGCCCAGGTCCAAACTCAGACCCAGGATCAAGCCAGAGCAAGGCCCAGTCTTAGCTTCTGCCTCTGATCGAACATTGGAAGAGGAGGAGGCCCATTCAGCCCCTCTCGAGCCTGTTACACAGGAACAGGAGGAGGCCCCATTCAGCCCCTCTCAAGCCCGTTACACAGGAACAGGAGGAGGCCCATTCAGCCACTCGAGCCTGTTGCACAGGAACAGGAGGAGGCCCATTCAGCCCCTCTCAAGCCTGTTACACAGGAACAGGAGGAGGCCCATTCAACCCCTCTCGAGCCTGTTGCACGGGAACAGGAGGAGGCCCCATTCAGCCCATCTCGAGCCTGTTACACAGGAACAGGAGGCCCCATTCAGCGCCTCTCGAGCCTGTTACATAGGAACAGGAGGAGGCCCCATTCAGAACCTCTCGAGCCTATTACACAGGAACAGGAGGAGGCCCATTCAACCCCTCTCGAGCCTGTTGCACAGGAACAGGAGGAGGCCCCATTCAGCCCATCTCGAGCCTGTTACACAGGAACAGGAGGAGGCCCATTCAGCCCCTCTCGAGCCTGTTGCACAGGAACAGGAGGAGGCCCATTCAGTCCCTTTCGAGCCTGTTACACGGGAACAGGAGGAGGCCCATTCAGCCCCTCTCGAGCCTGTTGCACAGGAACAGGAGGAGGCCCATTCAGCCCCTCTCAAGCCTGTTACACAGGAACAGGAGGAGGCCATTCAGCCCCTCTCGAGCCAGTTACACAGGAACAGGAGTAGGCCCATTCAATCCCTCTCGAGCCTGTTGCACAGGAACAGGAGGAGGCCCCATTCAGCCCATCTCGAGCCTGTTACACAGGAACAGGAGGAGGCCCCATTCAGCCCCTCTCGAGCCTGTTGCACAGGAACAGGAGGAGGCCCATTCAGCCCCTCTCGAGCCTGTTGCACAGGAACAGAAGGAGGCCCATTCAGTCCCTTACGAGCCTGTTACACAGGAACAGGAGGAGGCCCATTCAGCCCCTCTCGAGCCTGTTGCACAGGAACAGGAGGAGGCCCATTCAGCCCCTCTTGGGCCTGTTACACAGAACAGGGGGAGGCCATTCAGCCCCTCTCGAGCCTGTTGCACAGGAACAGGAGGAGGCCCATTCAGTCCCTCTCGAGCCTGTTACACAGGAACAGGAGGAGGCCTATTCAGCCCCTCTTGAGCCTGTTACACAGGAACAGGAGGAGGCCCATTCAGCCCCTCTCGAGCCTGTTGCACAGGAACAGGAGGAGACCATTCAGCCCCTCTTGAGCCAGTTACACAGGAACAGGAGGAGGCCCATTCAGCCCCTCTCGATGCTGTTGCACAGGAACAGGAGGAGACCATTCAGCCCCACTTGAGCCTGTTACACAGGAAAAGGAGGAGGCCCATTCAGCCCCTCTCGAGCCTGTTACACAGGAACAGGGGATGTCCCATTCAGCCTCTCTCGACCCTGTAGCACAGCAAAAAGTGGAGGCCCACTCAGCCCCGATCGAGTTTGTTACACAGGAACAAGAGGAGGCCAATTCAGCCCATATCGAGCTTGTTACACAGGAACAGGAGGAGGCCTATTCAGTCCCTCTCAAGTCTGTTACACAGGAACAGGAGGAGGCCATTCATCCCCTCTCGACCTATTACACAGGAACAGGCGAAGGCCATTCAGCCCGTCTCAAGTCTGTTACACAGGAACAGGAGGAGGCCATTCAGCCCCTCACGAGTGTGTTGCCAACAGGCCTGTGAGTGACGAAAATCTATCAATCTCAAATTTAAAACTGACAATTACTCCAGCTACAATTGCTATTTTTAGGAAAGAGAGTCTCAAATCACACCCTCCTTTATCTGAAAAATGTCACTTCTGAAGGGTCCGCCTCTCATTTCTAGATCCTAGTATACAGTCGGGAGGGAGTTGGCCTGGGTCCTCAACATCGACTCTGGACCACATGAAGTCTCATGTCTTCAGGTTATACATGGGCAAGGAGACCGCCGGCCAGAAATGCAACATGGCATTTCAATTGTTTTTAGCAATTAGATGTTTCCCTGGTAACTAGCAAGTTATCAGAATAAAGCTAATTTCACACTTCTGTAGAAAGTATAAAAAGTATGTAAATATTGAAGATCCTTGTGGAGACAAAGTCCCGTCTTCACATTAAATATACCCTCCATCTTGTTGTGTGGCCCTACCACCATGCTAACCTGGATAGGGGTCGAACAGATCTAGCAACACAAGACTGGGCATCCATGAGGCATGTGTACTCAACCAACCTGTAACCTCATAGCCTGCCATAACCCCCACTCCACCATTACTACCAAGCCAGGGGATAAACCCTGGTTCAATGAAGAGTGCAGGAGAGCATGGCAGGAGCAACATCAGGCATCATGCCTGTTGCTGATGTATCTGTCCATGACAGTATCCATAGAAGTGACCACCACACAGCCCTTAGTTTCACAGAATCCTAGAATTTACAGTGCAGAAGGGGGCCCATTTAATAATAATAATAATTGCTTATTGTCACGAGTAGGCTTCAATGAAGTTACTGTGCAAAGCCCAGTAGGGTAGCATGGTGGTTAGCATAAATGCTTCACAGCTCCAGGGTCCCAGGTTTGATTCCCGGCTGGGTCACTGTCTGTGTGGAGTCTGCACGTCCTCCCCCTGTGTGCGTGGGTTTCCTCCGGGTGCTCCGGTTTCCTATCACAGTCCAAAGATGTGCAGGTTAGGTGGATTGGCCATGCTAAATTGCCCGTAGTGTCCTAATAAAAGTAAGGTTAAGGGGAGGTTGTTGGGTTACGGGTATAGGGTGGATATGTGGGTTTAAGTAGGGTGATCATGGCTCGGCACAACACTGAGGGCCGAAGGACCTGTTCTGTGCTGTACTGTTCTATGTTCTATGTTCTATCCCGGCGCCTGTTTGGGGAGGCTGGTACGGGAATTGAACCCACGTTGCTGGCATTGTTCTGCATTACAAGCCAGCTGTTTAGCCCATTGTGCTAAACCAGCCCCTTTTGGCCCATCGGGTCTGCACCAGCCCTTGGAAAGAGCACCCTACTTAAGCCCACACCTCCACCCTATCCCCGTAACCTCACCTATCCTTTTTGGACTCTAAAGGGCAATTTATCATGGCCAATCCACCTAACCTGCACATCTTTGGACTGTGGGAGGAAACCGGAGCACCCGGAGGAAACCCACGCAGACACAGAAGAACATGCAAACTCCGCACAGACAGTGACCCAAACCCGGGTCCCTAGCGCTGTGAGGCAGCAGTGATAACCACTGTGCCACACAATTAAACAACTCACTGGAGAAGGAGGCTCCACAAATGTTCCCATCCTCAATGACAGAGGAGCCCAGCACATATGTGCCAAAGATAAGGCTGAAGTATTTGCAACAACCTTCAGCCAGATGTGCCGAGTAGATGATCCATCTCGGTCTCCTCCAGAGGTCACCGGTATCACAGATGTCCGTTTTCAGCCAATACGATTCACTGCACGTGATACTAAGAAATGGCTGAAGGCACTTGATGCTGCAAAGGCTATGGGCCCTGATAATGAAAATGAAATGAAAATCGCTTATTGTCACGAGTAGGCTGCAATGAAGTTACTGTGAAAAGCCCCTAGTCGCCACATTCCGGCGCCTGTCCGGGGAGGCTGGTACGGGAATCGAACCGTGCTGCTGCTTGGTCTCCTTTAAAAGCCAGCGATTTAGCCCAGTGAGCTAAACCAGCCCCTGGTCTTCCCGGCAATAGTATTGAAGACTTGTGCTCCAGATCTTCCTGCACCTCTTTCCAAGCTGTTCCAGTACAGCTACAACACTGGTAACTACATGGCAAGGTGGAACATTATCCAGGTATGTCATGTACACAAGAAACAGGACAAATCCAACCGAGCCAATTACTATCGCTCTACTTGCCTCGTGTGGTAGTATGACTAGGGGTATTACGGCACCTGGAAATGTGAGCTGCCATTGGTGCAGAGGACTCGCTGCCCATTGGCCCAGGTAAGTCATGTGCCTCTCAGCCGATTGGCTGAGAGGTAAGTAGCTCCGCCTACGAGGCGGGATATAAGAACCCGTGCATCCCAGCAGTCGGCCTTTCTTCTGTACGTCTGCTGCCAGGTACACTTCTTGTGTATTAAAGCCTATCGTTCGGACTCCATCTACGTTTCGTGTCCATTGATTGTGCATCAATTTAATGCACAACATTTTAAAGGATGGGGCTTCGCATCAAGCCGGAGTATCTTTGACTCAGCCCGCACGCAGCAAATGCAAAGGCAGCATTTAAACACTGGCTGGCTTGCTTCAATAGCTACTTGGGTACAGCCGAAAGCGTCCCGACGAAGGAACAGAAATTGCACATCCTCCACTCGTGCGTCGGCACCGCCGTGTACACGCTCATAGAGGACATGACAGACTACGACGCGGCCATAGACTTGCTTAATGGACATTTCATTCGGGCAGTGAACCAGGTGTACGCTCGGCACTTACTGGTCACGAGGCAGCAACTTCCTGGTGAGTCTCTAGACGAATTTTACCGGGCCCTCCTCGTTCTGAGGAGAAACTGCGGCTGCCCACAAGTTTCTGCGGCCGAGCACACCGAACTTTTAATCAGAGACGCTTTCGTTGCGGCTATGCAACCTTCGCAGATCCGCCAAAGACTTTTAGTGAAAGAGACGTTAAGCCTCACCAAGGCACGGGCCCTCGCCTCCTCCCTAGACGTTGCGAATCGTAACCCCCGCGCGTACGTTCCCGGCCGCGCGACGGCCCCCTGGGCAGCGTGGAACGCAATCCCCCTCACCTCCACAGACTCGGAACCCCCCCCAGGCCAGCGCCGCAGGGCACCCCGATAAACCCATGGGGCCCCGCTGCTACTTTTGCGGCCAGGCAAAGCACCCACGACAGCGCTGCCCGGCCCGCTCCGCAACCTGTAAAGGCTGCGGCAAGAAAGGCCACTTTGCGGCCGTCTGCCAATCAAAAGCGGTCGCTGCGGGTCCTCCCCCCGCTCTCCTCAGGGGCCCCGTGCGGCCCGCAGACCTCGCGGCCCCCACCGCCACGTGTGATCCCCGGGCGCCGCCATTTTGGGCCCCCGACTCCACGTGCGATCCCCGGGCGCCGCCATTTTGGGCCCCCGACTCCACGTGTGATCCCCGGGCGCCGCCATTTTGCCCACCCCCCCACCACGTGCGGCCTACGGGCGCCGCCATCTTGGATCGGCACCGAGGACCCTGCAGGCAACTGCTCTCTGCCAGATGACGACTCGGAGTTTCTGCCACGACTCGCCTCAGTCACATTGGACCAGTCGCGGCCTCGCACCCTATCCACGGCAACGATGAAGATCCTTCTCAACGGCCACGAGACGGGCTGCATGCTGGACTCCAGGAGCACAGAGAGTTTCGTCCACCCCGCCACGGTAAGCCGCAGCGCTCTTCCGGTTTACCCAGTAAAACAAAAAATCGCTCTGGCCTCCGGTTCTCACTCGGTCCAGGTCACAGGGTGCTGTATAGTGGACCTCACGGTCCAGGGGAGGGAGTTTAGAAATTACAAGCCCTTCGTCCTTCCCCACCTCTGCACAGCAGCGCTCCTGGGGTTAGATTTCCAGTGCAACCTCCAGAGCTTAACGTTCAAATTCAGCGGCCCTATGCCCCCCCTTACTGTCTGCAGCCTCGCGTCCCTCAAGGTCGATCCCCCGTCCTTGTTTGCAAACCTCACCCCGGATTGCAAACCCGTCGCCACCAGGAGCAGACGGTACAGTGCCCAGGACCGGACCTTCATCAGGTCCGAAGTCCAACGGCTTCTGAAGGAAGGGGTTATCGAGGCTAGCAACAGCCCCTGGCGAGCACAAGTGCTGGTAGTCAAGACCGGGGGAAAAATAGGATGGTCATAGACTACAGTCAGACCATCAACAGGTTTACGCAGCTGGACGCGTACCCTCTCCCACGTATCTTTGACCTGGACAGTACAAGGTCTTCTCCACGGTGGACCTCAAGTCCGCCTACCATCAGTTCCCCATCCGCGCGAGTGACCGAAAGTACACTGCGTTCGAAGCGGATGGGCGACTCTACCACTTTTTAAGGGTTCCCTTCGGTGTCACAAACGGGGTCTCGGTCTTCCAAAGGGAGATGGACCGAATGGTCGACCAATACGGTTTACGGGCAACCTTCCCGTATCTCAATAATGTCACCATCTGCGGCCACGACCAGCAGGACCACGACACCAACCTCCGAAAATTCCTCCGAACCGCAAAACTCCTTAATCTGACCTATAACAAAGATAAATGCAAGTTTAGCACTGACCGTCTAGCCATCCTCGGCTACGTAGTGCGTAACGGGGTAATAGGCCCCGACCCTGAACGCATGCGCCCCCTGATGGAGCTCCCCTCCCCCATTCCCTCAAAGCCCTTAAGCGCTGTTTGGGCTTCTTTTCATATTACGCCCAGTGGGTCCCCAATTACGCCAACAAAGCTCGCCCCTCATCCAGTCAACTACTTTCCCCCTGTCGATGGAGGCCCGCCAGGCCTTTAGCCGCATCATAGCAGACATTGCAAAGGCCACAATGCGCGCTATCGACGAGTCCCTCCCATTCCAAGTCGAGAGCGATGCGTCCGATGTAGCTCTGGTGGCCACCCTCAACCAAGCGGGCAGACCCGTGGCCTTCTTCTCCCGTACCCTCCACGCTTCCGAAATCCGCCACTCCTCGGTCGAAAAGGAAGCACAGGCCATAGTAGAAGCTGTGCGACATTGGAGGCACTATCGGGCCAGCAGGAGGTTCACCCTCCTCACAGACCAACGGTCAGTGGCCTTCATGTTCGATAATGCACAGAGGGGCAAGATAAAGAACGATAAGGTCTTGCGGTGGTGGATCGAACTGTCCACCTACAACTACAACATATTGTATCGTCCTGGGAAGCTAAACGAGCTTCCCGATGCCCTGTCCCGTGGCACCTGTGCCAACGCACAAGTGGACCGCCTTCGAACCCTCCACGCGGACCTCTGCCACCCGGGGGGTCACCCGCTTTTTCCATTTCATAAACACCCGCAACCTGCCCTACTCCATCGAGGAGGTCAGAACAGTGACCAGGAAATGCCACATCTGCGCGGAGTGCAAGCCGCACTTCTACCGCCCTGAACAAGCGCATCTTATAAAGGCTTCCCGCCTCTTTGAACGTCTCAGCATGGACTTCAAAGGTCCCCTCCCCTCCAACAACCGCAACACGTACTTCCTCAACGTGATTGACGAGTACTCCCGCTTCCCGTTTGCCATCCCCTGCCCCGACATGACCACAACCACCATTATCAAAGCCCTGCACATCTTCTCCCTGTTCGGTTTCCCCGCTTACATTCATAGCGATCGGGGGTCCTCCTTTATGAGTGACGAGCTGCGTCAATTCCTGCTCAGCAGGGGCATCGCCTCCAGCAGGACGACCAGTTACAACCCCTGGGGTAACGGACAGGTCGCGAGGGAGAACGGTACGGTCTGGAAGACCGTCCTGCTGGCCCTATGGTCCAGAAATCTCCCAGGCTCCCACTGGCAAGAGGTCCTCCCAAACGCCCTCCATTCTATCCGGTCGCTCCTCTGTACCTCCACTAACCAAACGCCTCACGAACACCTTCATGTTTTTACCAGGAAGTCTTCCTCAGGGACCCCGCTCCCGATCTGGCTGGCTACCCCCGGGCCCACCCTGCTCTGGATACACGTGCGGGTGCACAAGTCGGACCCATTGGACGAAAGAGTCCAGCTACTCCACGCGAACCCGCAGTACGCGTATGTGGAGTGTCCCGATGGCCGACAGGATCCCTTCAGGACCTGGCACCCGACGGTTCCCGGCCACACCCCCCGGCGCCAGCCCCCCCCCCCCTCCCCCCAACCCCAACTGCCCCCAGCAGGCCCCCCCCCCCTCCCCCAGTCCCACCGACAACTACACACCCACGGCCCAGCGGACAGGACGACCCTCCCCCGGCCTGGCCCCCGCTAGCTCCGACCAGGGGTATGGACACAAGAACAGGATCATCGCTCCAACGTCGCCGGCACAGCTACGCGGGTCAAGACGGACATCCAAGGCGCCCGATCGACTGATCGAATCAATGTGACCTACTGATGGACTCTTGTTGTCCTTGTCTGTTCTCCATTTCCCCCCCCCCTCCCTCCCCCCAGTTTTTACACACTGTATATAGTTTTGTTGTATTTTGCACAGAATTGCGGGCCAGTGGGAAGCCATCAATGCAATGGTTGACCTAACATCTCTAGTCATAATACCAGTCTCTCACGTACTCACGGAACACGCACCCCTCCCCCCACCCCCCCCCCCCCCCCTCCCCCCCCCCCCCCCCCCGGTTCCTTCGTCAACAGGGGGTGAATGTGGTAGTATGACTAGGGGTATTACGGTACCTGGAAGTGTGAGCTGCCATCGGTGCAGAGGACTCGCTGCCCATTGGCCCAGGTAAGTCATGTGCCTTTCAGCCGATTGGCTGAGAGGTAGGTAGCTCCGCCTACGAGGCGGGATACAAGAACCCGTGCTTCCCGGCTGTCTTCTGTACGTCTGCTGCCGGGTACACTTCTAGTGTATTAAAGCCTATCGTTCGGACTTCATCTACGTTTCGTGTCCATTGATTGTGCATCACCTCGTCAGCAAAGTGATGGAAGGAGTCACCAGCAGTGTTATCAAGCGGCACTTACTCAGCAATAACCTGCTCACGGACACTCAGTTTGGGTTCCCCCAGAGTCACTCAGCTCCTGACCTCATTACAGCCTTGGTTCAAACGGTGAACTCCAGAGGTGAGATGAGAGTGACTGCCCTTGACATCAAGGCAGAGTTTGACCAAGTATGGCATTGAGGAGCCCTCGCAAAACTGGAGTTAATGGTGTGGTGATCACAAGTTAACCAGATGCAACACAACTGAGCGACCACTAGAGGGAGCACGGGAGAGCCATATAAATACATCAGGACAGGAAGTGAGGACACACTCTTCACAGCAGGCGGGCTGATAAGCAGGACACAGCAGGCAAAGCTGGTAGTTAGCACTGGAAGGTAGTTCTAGGTCGAGCTCTGGAAACTGAACAAACCCACAATAAAGCATCTTCTCCACACTTGAGACTGCGAGCTTTATTAAGACACGAGGAACAACACATGGTACCTAGGAGTGATTTCAGACGCTTACGACAGGACAACTCAGCTGCAGATACAGAAAGCACAAAATGGCATGGAAATCTCAACCAAGAATGGCATGGAGATCTCCTGCTGGACATTCGACTGGGGAAGACATCGCTAATTCGAGGATGTGGCATGGATACCCACCTCAGCTGGACACGACTGGTAATGTAAGAAATGTCTGGAAAAGGTTTAAACAAATGTTCGATTTTTATCTCATAGCTAATGATGTTGCAGAAGCCTCAGACAAAATTAAAATAGCAATTCTCATCGAAGGGCCTGTCAATAGGAAAGTGTATAATGGATTTAAATACTCAAAAGGTGAAGACAGGAACAGCTTACAAACGTTACTAAACAAATTTGACATGCTGATCACAGCATCAGCGACACCGTTGCAAAGCTCAACACGACTCTACTCATGGTGGATGAATCCAACACCATGGTGCCATGGCAGCTCGTCGATACATTGGATGACAGCAATACCCAAGACGAAGACGACGCCACACAGAGAGCACAGGAAGACTCCACGGAGCGAGCGATGACAGGCTCCACAGTGCGAGTGATGAAAGACGCCAACAGGGATGCAAGCAAACACTCCCGGGCGGACACCAAGCATGAACAAGACCATGAAGGTAAACCCGCTGTACCTGAGCAACCGCAAGCAGACTATGAAAGTCCAACACGCTCACAGGAACAAGAAGAAAGAGCCGACTATGAAAGTCCAACACGCTCACAGGAACAAGAAGAAGACAATGCACCTCTGCCCACTGCATGCGAAGACAGTGACAAGGTGATCACACTCAACGTACAGGATCACAGTGAGACTGACAGTTCTCAGCTTGTCTGTACCGAAGCACAGAGCGAAAACAGTGACAAGGTGCTCGCACTCGACGTACAGGATCACAGTGAGACTGACAGTTCTCAGCTTGTCTGTACCGAAGCACAGAGCGAAAACAGTGACAAGGTGCTCGCACTCGACGTACAGGATCACAGTGAGACTGACAGTTCTCAGCTTGTCTGTACAGAAGCACAGAGTCGGGCCACCCAACAGTCCAGAGAGACGATGCCGAAAGAAAACATGCAGATTTTGACTCCAGAAGAGGAGCACCTGGAGCCCAGAGAGACAATGCCGACAGAAAACATGCAGATTTTGACTCCAGAAGAGGAGCACCTGGAGTCCACAGAGACAATGCCGAAAGAAACCATGCAGATTCTGACTCCAGAAGAGGAGCACCTGGAGTCCAGAGACATCAAACAGAAAGAAAACATGCAGATTTTGACTCCAGAAGAGGAGCACCTGGAGTCCAGTGAGATAACATCAACAGAAATCATGAAGATTTTAACTCCAGAAGCGGAGCACCAAGAGTCTAGAGAAACCACGTCAACTGAAATCATGCAGATTTGGACTCCAGAAGAGGAGCGCCGAGAGTCCACAGACACCGCGTCAAATGTAATCGAGAAGACTTTGACTCCGGAAGACGAGCACCAAGAAAGCAAAGATGCGGAATCCAATTCTCCACAACTGATTGATGTCACCTGCACCTGCACATCAGATCATTCGCACCACTCGCGAGACGGAATGCTCAATGACTCAAATTATCCACTCGGGACACTCATAGAGTATAACAAGAAAAACAAAAGTCAAAAGAAACACAGCAAGAACAAAAACAACATGAAGCGCGACAAGACCAACAACAATAGCAAGAAGCACAGCAGAAACGAGAACGACAACAGCAAGAAGAAAAGCAACATGAAGCGCGACAAGACCAACAACAATAGCAAGAAGCACAGCAGAAACGAGAACGACAACAGCAAGAAGAAAAGCAACATGAAGCGCGACAAGACAAACAACAATAGCAAGAAGCACAGCAGAAACGAGAACGACAACAGCAAGAATAAAAGCAACATGAAGCGCAACAAGACAAACAACAACGTCAGGCGCAAAGATAGCGACAACGACAGAGGCAGAAACAACAAGAATGGCAACAAACACAACAAAGTCAGGAACAAAGATAGCGACAACGACAGAGACAGAAACAACAAGAATGGCAACAAACACAACAAAGTCAGGAGCAAAGATAGCGACAACAACAAAGACGGACACGACAAAAACAGCGACAAGTACGGCAACGGAAACAACAAAAACAGGAACGACAGAAACAACAGCAATGAAACAACGACTTGTACACAATGGCAAAGCACACCAGCATCCAAGGCGGATGAGACAATAAATCAACACCACAAGCACAGAAAAAAGTCCATGCCAGTCAACATCAGTGATGTGACCATGCAAACACCTCGGGATGACGCATTGGGTACTTAAGATAACAAGGAACACCAACAACATTCACAGCGGACTTGCAATATCAATATCACCACGTCATCAACAACAAACAGAAAAAAAAAAAGCTCTGAACAAATTCATCAAGTTTGGACTCATAAATGTGTTTATTAAGTTTGGACATATAAATACATTGGCTTTGTTAACCAAGGCAATAGCATCATCACTTGTATAGATACGCATATCATAAGTTACTGTTTTGTATAATTTTCCTTAATGATGTACAGAAACTATGTAATGAGAAAGAGGGGGATGTGGTGATCGTAGATTGACCAGATACAAAAAAACAACAGAGCAAACACGAGCGGGAGAGCTATAAATACACTGGGACAGGATATACAATTTTCTTTAACGATGTTCAGAAAATATGTTAAGAGAAAAAGGGGGATGTGGTGATCACAAGTTAACCAGATGCAACACAACTGAGCGACCACTAGAGGGAGCACGGGAGAGCCATATAAATACATCAGGACAGGAAGTGAGGACACACTCTTCACAGCAGGCGGGCTGATAAGCAGGACACAGCAGGCAAAGCTGGTAGTTAGCACTGGAAGGTAGTTCTAGGTCGAGCTCTGGAAACTGAACAAACCCACAATAAAGCATCTTCTCAACACTTGAGACTGCGAGCTTTATTAAGACACGAGGAACAACACAAATGGGAATCGGGGGTGAAACTCTCCAGTGATTGTAGTCATGCCTGGCACAAAGGAAAATGGTTGTGGCTGTTGGAGCTCAGTCTTGGCAGTCCTGAGACATTACTGCAGTTCTTTGGGAGTGTTTGTTATCTGATGGATATGTCTGCATGCCATTGTAATGTAAAGCTGCTGGGCACAGCAAGACTTTTAAAAATAAATCTTTTTATTGGCATCTCTCATATTTATAAACAATTGTATATATACGTCACATTTTTCTTACCTGCATTAATTTACTTTATTGTACAGAGAGGTTTACTTTGTCTTTCATTTAATTGACCCTATATACATTTCGTCACCCTCTTGATTGGTCTATAGTTACTCCCCCTCCCCCCTAATGCTGGCCTCAAATATGTTTTGGAACAGGCCAACAAACTGCCCCCAAGTATCCAGGAAGCCTTCCTTGGACCCTCGGATGGCTTACAAGTGGAGAAATTCCGAAAGGTCAGCGAGCCAGTCTGCAACTGGGCCCTTCGGCCCTCGATGTTGTGCCGAGCAATGATCACCCTACTCAAACCCACGTATACACCCTATACCCGTAACCCAACAACCCCCCCCCCCCTTAACCTTACTTTTTAAGGACACTACGGGCAATTTATCACGGCCAATCCACCTAACCCGCACATCTTTGGACTGTGGGAGGAAACCGGAGCACCCGGAGGAAACCCACGCACACACGGGGAGGACGTGCAGACTCCGCACAAACAGTGACCCAGCCGGGAATCGAACCTGGGACCTTGGAGCTGTGAAGCATTTATGCTAACCACCATGCTACCGTGCTGCCCGTGCTGTTACATGGTAACAGTCCAGAGAGAACACTCAACACTCAACAATACTCAACAATAAATGGTTCATCTTTAACCATAGTCCCGAAATCTGATCGTTGAGACATCAAAAAAACCCATATTGCAAACATCTTCAGCTCCTTCATCAATGACCTCCCTTCCATCATAAGGTCAGAAGTGGGGATATCTGCTGATGACTGCACAAAGTTCATGACTCAGATAATGAAGCCGTCCATGTCCAAATGCAGCAAGACCTGGACAATATCCAGGCTTGGGCTGACAAGTGGAAAGTAACTAATAGCCCCCTGACTAATAACCCCTGTGACTAATACCCTCCCTGACCAATACCCCCTGACTAATACTCGCTCTGACTAATACCCCTAACTAATAGCCTTGGCGACTAATACCCCCTGTGACTAATAAACGTGACTAATACCCCCTGTGACTAATACCCCTGACTAATTCACTCCGTGACTAACACTCGCTCAATACCCCTAATTAATAGCCCCTGCGGCTAATATCCCCCATGACTATTACACATGACTAATACCCCCTGAATAATTGTCCCCGTGACTAATACTCTCTGTGACTAATACCCCCTGACTAATTCTCCCCGTGACTAATTCTTCCCCTGACTAATTCTCCCCGTGACTAATTCTCCCCCTGACTAATGTCCCCCATGATTAATGCACATAACTAATAGCCCTGAGGACTAATAACCCCATGATTAATATCCTCCATGACTATTACACCTCTGGGACTAATACCCCCATGATTATGTCCCCTTGGGTACTACTCCCATGAATCAGACCCATTGACTAATACCCCATGACTCCTACCCTCCTGTGACTGTTACCCACATTGTGACTGTTACCCCCCTTGTGACTGTTACCCCCCCTTGTGACTGTTACCCCCACCTTGTGACTGTTACCCCTCCCCTTGTGACTGTTACCCCCCTTGTGACTGTTACCCCCCTTGTGACTGTTACCCACCTTGTGACTGTTACCCCCCCTTGTGACTGTTACCCCCCTTGTGACTGTTACCCCCCTTGTGACTGTTACCCCTCCCCTTGTGACTGTTACCCCCCCTTCTGACTGTTACCCCCCTTGTGACTGTTACCCCCTTGTGACTGTTACCCCTCCCCTTGTGACTGGTACCCACATTGTGACTGTTATCCCCCCTTGTGACTGTTACCCCCCTTGTGACTGTTACCCCCTTGTGACTGTTACCCCTCCCCTTGTGACTGTTACCCCCTTGTAACTGTTACCCCTCCCCTTGTGACTGTTACCCCCCTTGTGACTGTTACCCCCTTGTGACTGTTACCCCCCTTGTGACTGTTACCCCCCTTGTGACTGTTACCCCCTTGTGACTGTTCCCCCCCTTGTGACTGTTACCCCCTTGTGACTGTTACCCCTCCCCTTGTGACTATTACCCCCCCTTGTGACTGTTACCCCCCTTGTGACTGTTACCCCTCCCCTTGTGACTGTTACCCCCCCTTGTGACTGTTACCCCCCCTTGTGACTGTTACACCCCTTGTGACTGTTACCCCTCCCCTTGTGACTGTTACCCCCCTTGTGACTGTTACCCCCTTGTGGCTGTTACCCCCCCTTGTGACTGGTACCCCTCCCCTTGTGACTGTTCCCCCCCTTGTGACTGTTACCCCTCCCCTTGTGACTGTTACCCCCCTTGTGACTGTTACCCCCCCTTCTGACTGTTACCCCCCTTGTGACTGTTACCCCCCTTGTGACTGTTACCCCCTTGTGACTGTTACCCCCCCTTGTGACTGTTACCCCCCTTGTGACTGTTACCCCCTTGTGACTGTTACCCCCCTTGTGACTGTTACCCCTCCTTGTGACTGTTACCCCCCTTGTGACTGTTACCCCCTTGTGATTGTTACCCCCCTTGTGACTGTTACCCCCCGTGACTGTTACCCGCCTTGTGATTGTTACCCCCCCCCCCTTGTGACTGTTACCCTCCCCTTGTGACTGTTACCCCCTTGTGACTGGTACCCCCCCCCCTTGTGACTGTTACCCCCTTGTGACTGTTACCCCCCTTGTGACTGTTACCCTCCCCTTGTGACTGTTACCCCCCTTGTGACTGTTACCCCCCTTGTGACTGTTACCCTCCCCTTGTGACTGTTACCCCCCTTGTGACTGTTACCCCTACCCTTGTGACTGTTACCCCCCCCCCCCCCTTGTGACTGTTACCCCCCCCCCCCCCCCCCCCCTGTTCTCTCCTTTTTAAATGTGAATTGGAAGATCTATTTAGCGATATGGAAATATCTTTTCATCCCGACCTGCTCACTGTCCAGGGTAGCATTTTGGTTGCTGCTGTTTCTGTCCATTCGCTCACACGATGGAACCTCATGTTCATTCCGTCTTTCAATCCACTCTGTTCACAGCGGCCCCCCATCTTTGTGTCATTGGCAGGTTTTGCTACTGTGGCTTTTTATTCCACCAGCCAAGTTAGTAATAAATGTAGTTGACGTCCCAACAGCAGTCGGTTTGTTAATTATTATTTTTTTTTAAATTTAAAGGATCCAATTCTTTTTTTCCCCAATAAATGGCAATTTAGCATGGCCAATTCACCTACTCTGCACATCTTTTGGGTTGTGGGGGGTGAAACCCATGTAGACATGGGGGGAATGAGCAAACTCTACACGGGCAGTGACCCAGGGCCGGGTTTGAACCCGAGACCTTGGCACCGTGAGCAGCAGTGCTAACCACTGTGCCACCGCGCTGCCCTGTCAGTGTGTTAATTAGGCCTGTTTATTATCCCTTCTCTCTGTCTTTTCCTGGTTTCTTAATTCAGTCGATTCCCGATCGATAAATTGTTGTTAATTCCATCAGAATCCTTTCCAGTCTCTTGTGAAGGATTCTACCATTCGGTAAATCTCCTGCCCGTTACCACAGCCACCTCCAAAAGCTTCAATCTGATTTGGATGGCGCAGTGGCACAGTGGTTAGCACTGTTGTCTCATGGTACCAGGGATCCGGGTTTGATTCCCAGCTTGGTTCACTATGTGTGAAGTCTGCACGTTCTCCCCGTGTCTGCGTGGGTTTCCTCCGGGTGCTCCGGTTTCCTCCCACAGTCCAAAGAAGTGCAAGTTGGGTGGATTGGCCATGATAAATCGTCCCTTACTGTCCAAGGATGATTAGGTCGGGTTGCGGGGATCGGGCAGAGGAGTGAGCCTAGGTAGGGTGCTTCTTTAAGGGGTCGGTGCAGACTCAATGGGCCAAATGGCCTCCTTCTGAACTGTAGAAATTCTATGATTTGTCAGGGACAACTTACCTCCACAATTCCATACCCCCCCCGCTCTCTCTCTATGTGATCAGCTCGCTGGTTCCACCATGTTCAATCACTCTCACCTTGATTCTGGACTCTAGCTGTTGCCTGACCATGTTAGACTCTCAAATGGTTTATAACTCCCTGGTTTCTCTCCCAAGTAACAGGGCGACCCGCTCAATTTTTCCAAAAACAAAGGGAGGTCTCCCCAACCGGGAGTGAAATCAGGGAAGATTATAATCTCTGACATTCTCACTAACGTCCTTTCAAACCTCGTGGTGGAAACTGTCTGACCCTGAGGGGGAATTTGTCCCACATCAGCTCCCTGCATTCCCTTTATTCTGCTCAAGTTAACTTTGGAGAGAGTCTGAACTTGATTCAGTTCTGATTTCCGCAGGATGTCCAGCAGGCTAATACCCTCCTCCTGCGATAAATGGGAGAAGCATTCGTGATTATTTCACAGGTCCGCCATTTCCTTATTTTCAATGATAATGTAATGTTGATGGTCCAGTGATCATTTCTCACTGAAAGCTCGACAATGTAGCCCACATTGTGTCAATTAATTTGGGGAGGTGACCCAGGGGCGAACAAGGAGGCACCCCAAAGACTGCTACTGGTGGGCTGTGCAACTATGAAGGGCGTCACTACTGGGCCGCACCCTCACATCTTCCCACGGGGATAGGTGGGGAGGAAGTACCCCTTTAACTCTCAGCAAGGCTAAGGTGCATTAAACACCCCCTTTAATATGGCCTCCACATATAAACATACTCAGGGAGCTTGCAGCCTGAGTTTCAGGGATTCTCAGTCTAACCTTGGCTCATTCTGCTATCACAACGCAGGCGGTGAAGGACAGCTAATAAGGAAAGGAATGTGTCCTTGGGCTCTCTAAGCTTATCCTTCCTTTCCCCGCCTCCCCCACTGTACAGTGACACAGATAAACCTTCTTGAGCACAGCCCCACTAATCCCTTCCTCGTGATCCCTCTCCATGTACCGGAGGTGGGTGATTTGAGTTGGGGCTGTAGACCACCGGTGATCCCTGACCCTCCGGCCCTGAACCCCCAAGTTGCTGTGCAGCCTTGTGCGTCTCACAGGCCTGGCCCATCCTGCTCAGATTTGCCGGCTGGGGGAACCTTCCCCCATCTCGCCCGAGGCCAACTGCTTGAAAGTAAGCCCGGAGCTTACACCATAAAACCATGGGAGCAGAATTAGGCCACTCGGCCCATCGAGTCTGCTCCACCATTCAATCATGGCTGATATTTTTCTCATCCACATTCTCCTGCCTTCTCTCCATAATCCCTGATTCCCTTATTAATCAAGAACATATCTATCTCTGTCTTAAAGACACTCAGTGAATTGGCCTCTACAACCTTCTGTGGCAAAGTTCCACAGATTCACCACCCTCTGGCTGAAGAAATTCCTCCTCATCTCTGTTTTAAATGATCGTCCCTTTAGTCTAAGATAGCGTCCTCTGATTCTAGTTTTTCCTACAAGTGGAAACAACCTCTCTGTGTTGTTCCTTGTGTCTTAATAAAGCTCGTAGTCTCAAATGTGGAGAAGATGCTTTATTGTGAATTTGTTCTCTCTTCAGAGCTACCTCAAATGCTGCCTGCTTGTGTGTCTGTGTCCTGCTTTCAGTTCTGCCTTCCGTGAAGTGTGTCCTCACTTCCTGTCCCTGTGTATTTATAGCTCTCCCGTGCTCCCTCTAGTGCTTGCTCAGTTGTATTGCATCTACTCAGATCTACGATCACCACATCCCCCCTTTTTTCTTTACATATTTTCTGTACATCGTTAAAGAAAATTGTACAAAACAGTTACTTATGATATGTGTATCTATACAAGTGATGGTGCTATTGCATATTTTACAAAGCCAATTTATATTTATGAGTCCAATCTTAATAAAAACATTTATGAGTCCAAACTTGATGAATTTGTTCAGAGTTGTTTTTCTTTTGTTGTTGTTGACGTGGTGATATTGATATTGCAACTCTGTTGTGAATATTGTCAGTGTTCCTTGTTATTTAAGTAACCAATACGTCATCCCATGGTTTTTGCATGGTCGCACCACTGATGTTGACTGACATGGACTTTTTCTGCGCTTGTGGTATCGATTTAGTATTTCATCTGCCTTGAAAGCTGGTGTGCTTGCTTGTTCTGGAGCAGATGTGAGTTTGTGCGATTTGTTGTCATCCCATGGCATGTTTGTAGTCTTGTCATTGCTTTGCAGTGTGCTGTGGCATTGTCCTTCATGTGCAGAGTTGTACCATTTTGTACAAGTCGTTGTTTCATTGCTGTTGTTTCTGTCGTTCCTGTCTTTGTTGTTTTCGTTGCCGTTCTTGTTGCTGTTTTTGTCGTTTCTGTCTTTGTTGTTGTCGCTATCTTTGTTATGCTTCTTGTTGGTTTTGTTGTTCTTCTTGTAGTTTTTGTCGTTGTGCTTATAGTTTTTGTTAGAGCTGTTGTTCTTGTTTCTGCGGTGCTTCTTGCGACTTTTGTTGTTCTTGTCGTGCTTCATGTTGCTTTTGTTCTTGCTGTTGTTGTTCTCGTTTCTGCTGTGCTTCTTGTGGCTTTTGATTTTCTTGTTATGCTCAATGAGTGTCCCGTGTGGATAATTTGAGTCATTGAACGTTTCGTCTCGAGAATGGTGAGAATGATCTGATGTTGCATCAATGCTGGTGACATCAGTCATTTGTGGTGGATTTGATTCCTCGTCTTTGCTTTCTTGGTGCTCCTCTTCTGGAGTCAAAATCTTCATGATTTCAATTGACGTGGTCTCTCTGGACTCTTGGCGCTCCTCTTCTGGAGTCAAAATCTTCATGATTTCAATTGACGTGGTCTCTCTGGACTCTTGGCGCTCCTCTTCTGGAGTCAAGATCTTCATGGTTTCTATTGTCGCGGTCTCACTGGACTCTTGGGTGGCCCGACTCTGTGCTTCTGTACAGACAAGCTGAGAACTGTCAGTCTCGCTGTGATCCTGTACGTCGAGTGTCATCACCTTGTCATTGTTTTCGCATGCAGTGGGTAGATGTACATCGTCTTCTTCTTGTTCATGTGAGCTTGGTAGGCCAGTGGAGAGCGAGGTGGAGCGATAGGCCAACAGGGCGAGATAGAAGTCAGACCCGGTATCGGCAGCCTTGCAGAGGAGCCTCATGACTATGCAAACCCCCTTTCCTGCTTTGCCATTGGACTGAGGGTACAGGGGACTAGACGTCACGTGGGCGAAATTGTACCGCCTGGCGAAACTGGCCCATTCCTGGCTGGTGAAGCAGGGGCCATTGCCCGACATCACCGTGAGCGGGATGCCGTGCCGAGCAAATGTCTCTTTGCACGCCCTAATGACTGCGGACAAAGTGAGGTCGTGCAATCTTATCACCTCCGGGTAGTTTGAAAAGTAGTCGACAATCAGGACATAGTCCCGACACAATGCATGGAACAGGTCGATGCCCACCTTGGTCCAAGGCGACGTGACCAACACTTGGGGCAGTCGAGTCTCCCGTGGTTAGGCCGGCTGAGAGCGCTGGCAGGTGGGGCAGTTGAGTACTGCGTTGGCAGTGTCGTCATTGATACCGGGCCAGTACACAGCTTCACGGTCCCGTCCGCGACACTTTTCAACGCCCAGGTGGCCCTCGTGTAACTGTTGCAGGACAAGCTGCCGCATGCTGTGCGGGATCACAATGCGGTCTAGCTTCAGGAGAACCCCATCAACGACTGCCAGATCGTCTCGAACGTTATAAAACTGCGGGCATTGGCCCTTGAGCCACCTGTCCGTCATGTAGCGCATGTAGCAGGGGGTCAGCCGCCGTCTCACGGCGAATTTGGATCAGGCGTTCATCCGATGCAGGTAAATGGGAGGCTGCAAATTTAACCTGGGCGTCGACCTGGCAAACGAAACCCTCAGGGTCACATGGAGTGGTGACTGACCTGGAGAGGGCGTCCGCAACGATGAGGTCCTTGCCTGGGGTATACACGAGTTGGAAATCATACCGCCGGAGCTTGAGCAGGATGTGCTGGAGGTGAGGCATCCTGTCGTTCCAGTCCTTCTGTATTATATTGACGAGCAGGCGATGGTCGGTCTCGACAGTGAATTGGGGAAGCCCATAAACATAGTCGTGAAACTTCACAACACCGGTCAGTAGGCTCAGGCACTCCTTTTCTATCTGCGCGTAGCACTGCTCCGTGGGGATCATTACCCGTGATGCATACACAACGAGGGCCCATGACGAGGCCTCATCACGCTGTAAAAGCACGGCTCCAATGCCAGACTGACTGGCATCCGTAGAGATTTTTGTCTCTTTTGCCGGATCAAAGAAGGCCAGAGCTGGGGCCGTGGTTAGTTTGGCCTTGAGTTCCCTCCATTCGAGCTCGTGGGCAGGGAGCCACTGGAAGTCCGTCGTCTTCCTGACCAGGTTCCTGAGGGCCGTGGTATGAGAGGCAAGGCTAGGGATGAACTTCCCTAAAAAAATTTACCATCCCCAAGAACTGGAGGACCGCTTTCTTGTCGTCTGGCATTTTCATGGCTGTGATTGCAGCAACTTTGTCCCCCTCCGGCCGCACATCCAAATGGGAGATGTGGTCCCCTAGGAATTTGATATCTGACTGACCGAAAGAGTATTTAGCTCTATTGAGGCGGAGGCCATGTTCGTGTATGCGTTTGAAAACACGCTTGAGGCGATTGATGTGCTCCTGCGGGGTGGTGGACCAGATTATTATGTCATCGATAGACGTGAACACCTTCAATTCCCTCCATCATTTGTTCCATGATTGTGTGAAACACCTCAGACGCTGAGATGATCCCAAATGGCAATCTGTTATAGCAATATCTTCCAAAGGGGGTATTGAACGTGCAGAGTTTCCTGCTAGATTCATCCAGCTGGATTTGCCAGAAGCCTTTTGAAGCATCGAGCTTTGTGAAGAGCTTGGCGTGAGCCATTTCACATGTGAGTTCTTCACGCTTGGGAATTGGGTAGTGTTCCCTCATGATATTTTGATTAAGATCCTTAGGATCGATACAAATTCTTAATTTGCCGGATGGCTTCTTTACACAGACCATGGGACTCACCCAGTCGGTTGGTTCCGTGACCCTGGAGATCACTCCTTGGTCCTGGAGGTCTTGGAGCTGTTGCTAGAGGCGGTCCTTAAGGGGCGCTGGGACCCTGCGAGGTGCGTGTATCACAGGCGTGGCGTTCGGCTTAAGTAGAATCTTGTATGTATACGGGAGCGTGCCCATGCCCTCGAAGACGTTGTGGTACTGCTGGTTTAGCTCACTGAGCTAAATCGCTGGCTTTTAAAGCAGACCAAGCAGGCCAGCAGCACGGTTCGATTCCCGTACCAGCCTCCCCGGACAGGCGCCGGAATGTGGCGACTAGGGGCTTTTCACAGTAACTTCATTGAAGCCTACTCGTGACAATAAGCGATTTTCATTTCATTTCATAATGGCGTTGAGTTGCGCCCTGAAGTCGCTGTCTGGATAGGCAGACACATCAATGGGAGAGAGAGAATGAACCCTCTGCACCAGGTTCAGCAGCTTGTATGCCTGCGCGCCAAGCAAGGAGGCTTTCGAAGAAGCGACGATTTCAAACGACAAGACGGCTTTATGAGTACGATGCGTCACCTCCAGTTGGCATGCAGATGGCAGGATGGCTGGTTTGACACGAAGGCTTTGGAGGTCAATGAGATTGGTGGAGGCACCGGTGTCCAGCCAGAACCGTATTTGGGACCAGTTGACCGTAAGGGTGGCACACAACTCATCCAGATCGATGCGGTGTATCGGAATGGGCTTGGTGCTGTGCTTTGGAGACATCCTGTGCTTTGTTATGATGCCGACTTGAAAAGGGGCCTTCGGGTCATCGCTGTCAAAGTCGGGGGACAGATCTGGGACAGGCTCGGTGACTGTGGGCTGAATGGCCCGGACATCCCTGCGAGGCTGGCTGGAGCGAGGAAAGCTGGCAGGCTGAGTTGATCTGCATAGTGGCCAAGTTTGCCACATTGCAGGCATCGTCGGGATTTCGTAGAATAGATTTATCATAGAATTTACAGTGCAGAAGGAGGCATTCGGCCCATCGAGTCTGCACCGGCTCTTGGAAAGAGCACCCTACCCCCTACCCAAGGTCAACACCTCCACCTTATCCCCATAACCCAGTAACCCCACGCACTAAGGGCAATTTTGGACACTAAGGGCAATTTATCATGGCCAATCCACCTAACCCACACATCTTTGGACTGTGGGAGGAAACCGGAGCACCCGGAGGAAACCCACGCACACACGGGAAGGACGTGCAGACTCCGCACAGACAGTGACCCAAGCCGGAATCGAACCTGGGACCCTGGAGTTGTGAAGCGATTGTGCTATCCACAATGCTACCGTGCTGCCCCGATTTGGCAGGACACTGCCACTTTAAATGGGCGGAGCCACAGTTGCCGCACGCCGTTGCATCAGTGCGTTCATTGCGCCACCGCGCATGCGCGGAGCAATCCAGCGTGGTGCGCGCCTACGCATTACGTTCGTCGACGTCGCCGTCCCCTCGTTCGGTGCGTCCAAGCGCGGGAGCCCATGAAAAGCGCGCAAAATGGCCGCCTTCATCTAGGCTGAGGCCCTGGAGCGATTTGATGACTTGGACCCGTTCTGCCTCGTGGGGAGCTCGCCGCGCCGTTTCAGCCGCCTGGATGTGGGAATACCGACTAGTGGAGTGCTGGTGGAGCACGCAGGTCTCAATGGCAATCACTAGGGTGAGCTGCTTGACCTTAAGGAACTGCTGGCGAAGGGGATCCGACTGAACACCGAAAACGATCTGATCGCGTATCATGGAGTCGGAGGTGGACCCGTAGTTGCAGGGCTGCGCAAGGATACGGAGGTGGGTGATAAAGGACTGGAAAGGTTGGTCCTTACCCTGTAAGCGCTGCTGAAAGATATAGCGCTCGAAGCTTTCATTCACCTCAACGTTGTAGTGACTGTCAAACTTTAGGAGGACCGTCTTGAACTTAGATTTATCTTCCCCATCAGCGAAGGTGAGAGAATTGAAGATGTGGATGGCATGGTCCCCGGCTGTGGAGAGGAAGAGAGCAATCTTCCTGGCGTCTGAGGCAGCTTCCAGGTCCATGGCCTCAAGGTATAGCTGGAAGCGTTTTTTGAAGATCTTCCAGTTGGACCCCAGGTTGCCGGTAATGCGGAGGGGCGGCGGTGGGCGGACGCTGTCCATGTTGCAGGATGGCTGTAGACTGATGGAAGGCAGATCGCTTGTAGGTAGGTCTCAGAAGTTCTAACATCCCTCAACTACTGGTACCATGATGTGTTGGGTGCTCTGGATCCGTGAAACACATGCAGGCCAACACTTAAAATAGTACAACACTATTTTATTGAATTATAAACTGCTGCACATACTATTACTGTGGGTTACACAATGTTAGATTAACTAAAGACCTGTGCCTGTCCTAACTAGTCTGATCACTCAGCACGTGGTGAGAATCTGTGCTGTAAACTATAAGCTCTTGTGCCTCTGAAAGGCTGCATCCCGAATGAGCGGGAAAACTGATGCCCTCTGTCTTTATAGTGAGTGTGTTCTAACTGGTGATTGGCTGCGGTGTTATGCACGTTGATTGGTCCTAGTGTATGTCCATCAGTGTGTGTCTGCACCATGATATACTGGTGTATATAATGACACCCCCCCCCCCACCCCACCTCCACCCGAGCACAGCCGGCCGTGGACATGTGCCCGGGGCCATCTCCTGGGTGTGCGGAGGTGTTGCTGCGTCTATGGTGCTGCCTCCTGCAGTGTTTTCTTGATAAATTTAGAGTGCCCAATTCATTTTTTCCAATTAAGGGGCAATTTAGCGTGGCCAATCCACCTAGCCTGCGCATTGTTGGGGTTGTGGGGGCGAAACCCACGCAGACACGGGGAGAATGTGCAAACTCCACACAGACAGTGACCCAGAGCCGGGATCGAACCTGGGACCTCGGCGCCGTGAGGCAGCAGGGCTAACCCACTGCGCCACCATGCTGCCCCCCTCCCGCAGTGTTTAAGCAGAGTCTCCAAGCAGCAAGATGTGATTGGGATGCCAGGCAATGAGTCCCACATGCTACATGGCCGCCCACCTACGCGGATCCACTTGGGATGTATGAGGTGCTCAATTAACCACGATTGCCAACCCCTTCCTATTAACAATAGCCTTCAACTGCAAGGCCAGAGGCCTCCACTGTCAGTGGGAGTCGTGGGCCGTCGGTGGGCCAGTCAGGCAGGGGCTAGGATTTCCCCCGGTATGGGTATACACGATCCAGAGGTTGGCATGGCAGACCCACACCTATCCCACATCCCTCCGCCCCCCCGATTTTGCCGACGGGAGCGGGTCGGTTGCATCGCGAACTGTTTGGCGCCTTGCCCGGTTCTCGTTCTCGTATTCAGCCTCTCCCACTATTCACCGGCCTCGTTTTGCTCGAGCAAGAATGCAACAAGGCCGGCACAGAGAGACAGAGATAGAGACACAGAGGGCAGCACGGTGGCCTAGTGGTTAGCACAACCGCCTCACGGCGCTGAGGTCCCAGGTTCGATCCCGTCTCTGGGTCACTGTCCGTGTGGAGTTTGCACATTCTCCCCGTGTCTGCGTGGGTTTCGCCCCCACAACCCAAAAATGTGCAGAGTAGGTGGATTGGCCACGCTAAATTGCCCCTTAATTGGAAAAAATAATTGGCTAATCTAAAATTAAAAAAAAAGAGATAGAGACACAGAGACGAGAGAGAGAGAGAGAGAGAGAAAGAGAAACAGAGAGAGGAACACAGAGAGACACACACACATAGAGAGAGACACACAGAGGTTGAGAGACAGATATAGAGAGAAAGAGCGAGAGAGAGAGAGACACGAAGAGTGAGAGAGTGGCAGAGTGGGAGAGAGGCAGAGAGGGACACAGAGACCCAGAGAAAGACACACACATGGGGAGAGAGAGAGAGATGCAGAGAGAGGGTGTGAGGCAAAGGGGGCGGGAGGTAGTGAGAGAGGCAGAGAGACAGAAAAGCAGAGAGAGAGAGAGGCAGAGAGAGAGAGATGCAGAGAGAGGGTGTGAGGCAAAGGGAGGGGGGGGGGGGGGTAGTGAGAGAGGCAGAGAGAGAGAAAAGCAGAGAGAAAGAGAGAGTCAGAGAGAGAGAGAGAGAGAGGCAGAGAGAGAGGCAGAGAGAGAGAGATGCAGAGGGGGTGTGAGGCAAAGGGGGGGGGAGGTAGTGAGAGAGGCAGAGCGAGAGAAAAGCAGAGAGAGAGGTGCAGAGAGAGGGTGTGAGGCAAAGGGAGGGGGGGGGGTAGTGAGAGAGGCAGAGCGGGAGAAAAGCAGAGAGAGAGAGAGGGAGAGAGAGAGAGAGGCAGAGAGAGAGAGAGAGATGCAGAGAGAGGGTGTGAGGCAAAGGGGGGGAGGTAGTGAGAGAGGCAGAGAGAGAGAAAAGCAGAGAGAGAGGCAGAGGCAGAGAGAGAGAGAGAGAGGCAGAGAGAGGGGTGTGAGGCAGTGGGGGGGGAGGTAGTGAGAGAGGCAGAGAGAGAGAAAAGCAGAGAGAGAGGCAGAGGCAGAGAGAGAGAGAGAGAGGCAGAGAGAGGGTGTGAGGCAGTGGGGGGGGAGGTAGTGAGAGAGGCAGAGAGAGAGAAAAGCAGAGAGAGAGGCAGAGAGAGAGAGTGTGAGGCAAAGGGGGGGAGGCAGAGAGAGAGAGAGAGGCAGAGAGAGAGAGAGGGTATGAGGCAAAGTGGGGAGGGGGAGGTAGTGAGAAAGGCAAAGAGAGAGAAAAGCAGAGAGAGAGAGAGGCAGAGAGAGAGGCAGAGAGAGAGAGAGGGGGCAGAGAGAGAGAGAGAGGCAGCGAGAGGGTGAGGCAAAGGGGGGGAGGTAGTGAGAGAGGCAGAGAGAGAGGCAGAGAGAGAGGCAGAGAGAGAGAGAGAGGCAGAGAGAGAGGCAGAGAGAGAGGCAGAGAAGAAGACAAAGAGGCAGACAAAGAGAGATCAAGAGCATTCTCACCCCCATGAGACCCACAGGGCCGACCTAATTTATCTCCCCTTGGGGCTGATGGAGTACGAGCTCCCCCACGGAGGGGTGGAGGCCCAACAGCGGCTGGATAATTCCCCGAGATAAAAGCCGGCCCAGGAGGGAACCGGCATCTCAGGATGGTCCCGGCTGGGACATGGAATTTGTCTTTCCATTTCCTAACTGTGAGGAGGTAACAAGCTACTTTTGACTCTCCTTTTCGGACTCGTCATTGACTACAGTGTTGGCGACAAGGATAAAATGGAACGACAGACAGCGCTGTTAGCCACTCAGAGCACGGATCTTTTTAAAGTGAAGGTTTGCTCTTTTCGAGAATGCGGCTCTTTAGTAGACACGATGTGTTTGATGCGTGTGTGGAACATTGGGTTCAGTACGTGAAACATAGGTGCTGTTGCTTTCAATGCAAATGCAAGTACTGGGGATGATCGCCAGAAGGTAATTCATCTGACTGCCTGTAGGGTTCCCACTATCAACCCGCCCTGGCCTGAACAGCGTCAGGAACCAGGACCATTGGCCAAAGGCAGCTACAACCAGGCAGGACACCTCCCCAGAATCACTAGTGGTAGATTCACGGCGGTGCGACACTTGTGCTAGTGAAAGCACTGAGACAGGAAACCACAGGCAGCCAGCAGGTACACTGCCCTGGTCGAGGGAAACACCAGCTTCGAGCCAGGACCCTCCGCCTAGAGCAGCCTGATAAGGACAGTGCAGAAAATTAAATTGCATCGTCCCATCAAATTCACTGTCCGTGAGTGGTCACCCACTGGATAGGGAGATGGACATGGCGGCTGCAATCTCAGTGAAGGGAAGGCAGGCATTCAAAAAGATCAGGACAGAAATTCAGCATTCCAACTTAACAAGGCGAGGTTGGCAACCTACACGGGGGAACCTCTGGCCATCGATGGCACATCGATGGCCCCAGTTACCTGTCAATAGCTGTCCACCACGTTGTCTTTGATAGTACGGGGCCCCAGCCCAAGTCTATTCATAGAATCATAAAATTTACAGTGCAGAAGGAGGCCATTCAGCCATCGAGTCTGCACCGGCTCTTGGAAAGAGCACCTTACCCAAGGTCAACACCTCCACCCTATCCCCAAACCCAGTAACCCCACCCAACACTAAGGGCAATTTTGGACTCTAAGGGCAATTTATCATGGCCAATCCACCTAACCTGCACATCTTTGGACTGTGGGAGGAAAGCGGAGCACCCGGAGGAAACCCACGCACACACGGGGAGGAAGTGCAGACTCCGCACAGACAGACAGAATCGAACCTGGGACCCTGGAGCTGTGAAGCGATTGTGCTATCCACAATGCTACCGTGCTGCTATTGGGGCGTGATTCGCTGGAGACTCTGGGTGGACAGGCAGTGGATCTTCAGGATGGGCACTGGGAGACTGGGGAAGAATCCAAAAGATTTCCAGGAAGGCCTGGGTAAGATCTAGGGGGCCCTGACCAAGGTACACATCGACCCTGAGTTCCAACCGAAGTGCTTCAGGGCCCATCCAGTTCCCCACGCATTGCTGATGAAAAGGATGAACTGAACCAATTGGAATGGCAAGGAATCATCCGGTCACTGGACAGCCCGAAGAGTCCCGGTCCCGAAACCAAACAAAACGGTACACCTGTGCGGGATTACAAACTAACAGTGAATAAAGTGTCTGGTTTGGACAGATACCCATTGCTGCGGATAGAGGACCTCGATGCAAAGTTGGTTAGAGGACATTTTCTAAGCTCGATATGAGTCACATATATCTCCAATTGGAGCTGGCTGCAGATTCCTGTAAATTGAGGATGAAAAAATTGAGGGAGAACTAGGAAATAGGGCCACTTTCGTTCTGAGGAAGAGCAGACCGGGAGATGTTGCTGAAAACAATGGGATTGGTGGCCTGAAATGCATATGTTTTAATGCAAGAAGGATAGCAGGTAAGGCAGATGAACTTAGAGCTTGGATTAGGACTTGAAACTATGATGTTGTTGCCATTACACAGACCTGGTTGAGGGAAGGACAGGATTGGCAGCTAAACATTCCAGGATTTAGATGTTACAGGAGGGATAGAGGGGGGTGTAAAAGGGGTGGTGGAGTTGCGCTACTGGTTAGGGAGAATATCACAGCTGCACTGCGGGAGGACACCTCAGAGGGCAGCGAGGCTATATGGGTAGAGATCAGGAATAAGAAGGGTGCACTCACAATGTTGGGGTTTGCTACAGGCCTCCCAACAGCCAGTGGGAGATAGAGGAGCAGATAGGTAGACAGATTCTGGAAAGGAGTAAAAGCAACAGGGTTGTTGTGATGGTTGTTGTGATGGGAGACTTCCCCAATATTGACTGGGACTCACTTAGTGCTAGGGGCTTGGACGGGGCAGAGTTTGTAAGGAGCATCCAGGAGGGCTTCTTAGAACAATATGTAGATAGTCCAACTAGGGATGGGGCTATACTGGACCTGGTATTGGGGAATGAGCCCGGCCAGGTGGTAGAAGTTTCAGTAGGGGAGCATTTCGGAAACAGTGACCACAATTCAGTAAGTTTTAAAGTGCTGGTGGACAAGGATAAGAGTGGTCCTAGGGTGAATGTGCTAAATTGGGGGAAGGTTAATTATAACAATATTAGGCGGGAACTGAAGAACATAGATTGGGGGCGGATGTTTGAGGGTAAATCAACATCTGGCATGTGGGAGGCTTTCAAATATCAGTTGAAAGAAATTCAGGACCGGCATGTTCCTGTGCGGAAGAAGTATAAATATGGCAAATTTTGGGATCCTTGGATAATATTGCAGGCCTCATCAAAAAGAAAAAGGAGGCATTTGGCAGGACTAGAAGGCTGGGAACAGACGAAGCCTGTGTGGAATATAAGGAAAGAAGGAAGAAACTTAAGTAAGGAGTCAGGAGGGCTAAAAGGGGTCATGAAAAGTCATTGGCAAATAGGGTGAGGGAAAATCCCAAGGCTTTTTACACGTACATAAAAAGCAAGAGGGTAGCCAGGGAAAGGGATGGCCCACTGAAGGATAGGCAAGGAAATCTATGTGTGGAGCCAGAGGAAATGGGCGAGATACTAAATGAATACTTTGCATCAGTATTCACCAAAGAGAAGGAATTACATAGAACACAGCACATACAGTGCAGGAGGAGGCCATTCGGCCCATCGAGTCTGCACCGACCCACTTAAGCCCTCACTTCCACCCTATCCCCGTAACCCAATAACCCCTCCTAAACATTTTGGACATTAAGGGCAATTTATCATGGCCAATCCACCAAACCCGCATGTCTTTGGACTGTGGGAGGAAACCGGAGCACCCAGAGGAAACCCCAGGCAGACACAGGGAGAACATGCAGACTCCACCCAGACAGTGACCCAGCGGGGAATCGAACCTGGGGCCCTGGCGCTGTGAAGCCACAGTGCTAGCCACTTGTGCTACAGTGCTGCCCTGATGAATTGGTGGATGTTAAGTCTGGAGAAGGGTGTGTCGATAGCCTGGTTCACATTGAGATCCAAAAAGATGAGGTGTTGGGCGTCTTGAAAAATATTAAGGTGGATAAGTCCCCAGGATGGCATGTACCCCAGAATACTGAAGGAGGCTAGAGAGGAAATTGCTGAGGCCTTGACAGAAATCTTTGGATCCTCACTGTCTTCAGGTGATGTCCCGGAGGACTGGAGAATAGCCAATGTTGTTCCTTTGCATCTGCATCCCAGAGTGCTAAAAGAGATGGCTAGGAAAATTGCAGATGCACTAGTGATAATTTACCGAAATTCACTAGACTCTGGGGTGGTCCCGGTGGATTGGAAATTAGCAAACGTGACGCCACTGTTTAAAAAAGGAGGTAGGCAGAAAGCAGGAAATTATAGGCCAGTGAGCTTAACTTCGGTAATAGGGAAGATGCTGGAATCTATCATCAAGGAAGAAATTGCGAGGCATCTGGATAGAAATTGTCCCATTGGGCAGACGCAGCATGGGTTCGTTAAAGGCAGGTCATGCCTAACTAATTTAGTGGAATTTTTTGAGGACATTACCAGTGCAGTAGATAACGGGGAGCCGATGGATGTGGTATATCTGGATTTCCAGAAAGCCTTTGACAAGGTGCCACACAAAAGGTTGCTGCATAAGATAAAGATGCATGGCATTAAGGGTAAAGTAGTAGCATGGATAGAGGATTGGTTAATTAATAGAAAGCAAAGAGTTGGGATAAATGGGTGTTTCTCTGGTTGGCAATCAGTAGCTAGTGGTGTCCCTCAGGGATCCGTGTTGGGCCCACAATTGTTCACAATTTACATAGATGATTTGGAGTTGGGGACCAAGGGCAATGTGTCCAAGTTTGCAGATGACACTAAGATGAGTGGTAAAGCGAAAAGTGCAGAGGATACTGGAAGTCTGCAGAGGGATTTAGATAGGTTAAGTGAATGGGCTCTGGTCTAGCAGATGGAATACAATGTTGACAAATGTGAGGTTATCCATTTTGGTAGGAATAACAGCAAACGGGATTATTATTTAAACAATAAAATATTAAAGCATGCCGCTGTTCAGAGAGACTTGGGTGTGCTAGTGCATGAGTCACAGAAGGTTGGTTTACAAGTGCAACAGGTGATTAAGAAGGCAAATGGAATTTTGTCCTTCATTTCTAGAGGGATGGAGTTTAAGACTAGGGCGGTTATGTTGCAATTGTATAAGGTGTTATTGCGGCCACACCTGGAGTATTGTGTTCAGTTTTGGTCTCCTTACTTGAGAAAGGACGTACTGGCGCTGGAGGGTGTGCAGAGGAGATTCACTAGGTTAATCCCAGAGCTGAAGGGGTTGGATTATGAGGAGAGGTTGAGTAGACTGGGACTGTACTCGTTGGAATTTAAAAGGATGAGGGGGAAATGTTATAGAAACATTTAAAATTATGAAGGGAATAGATAGGATAGATGCGGGCAGGTTGTTTCCTCTGGCGGGTGACAGCAGAACTAGGGGACATAGCCTCAAAATAAGGGGAAGTAGATTTAGGACTGAGTTTAGGAGGAACTTCTTCACCCAAAGGGTTGTGAATCTATGGAATTCCTTGCCCAGTGAAGCAGTTGAGGCTCCTTCATTACATGTTTTTAAGGTAAAGATAGATAGTTTTTTGAAGAATAAAGGGATTAAGGGTTATGGTGTTTGAGCCAGAAACTGGAGCTGAGTCCACAAAAGATCAGCCATAATCTCATTGAATGGCGGAGCAGGCTCGAGGGGCCAGATGGCCTACTCCTGCTCCTAGTTCTTATGTTCTTATGTTCAAAGAGAGAGAGGAAGAGGGAGAGGCAGAGAGAGTGAGGCACAGAGAGGGAGAGGGAGAGGCAAAGAGAGAGAGGAAGAGGGAGAGGCAGAGAGAGTGAGGCAGAGAGAGTGAGGCAGAGGGAGTGAGGCAGTGGGAGTGAGGCAGAGGGAGTGAGGCAGAGGGAGTGAGGCAGAGGGAGTGAGGTAGAGGGAGTGAGGCAGAGAGAGTGAGGCAGAGAGCGAGGCAGAGAGAGTGAGGCAGAGGGAGAGGCAGAGAGAGAGAGGAAGAGGAAGACACAGAGAGCGAGAGGGAGAGGGAGAGGCAGAGAGAGGGAGAGGCAGAAAGAGAGAGAGGGAGAGGCAGAGAGAGGGAGAGGGAGAGGCAGAGAGAGGGAGGAAAAGGAAGAGACAGAGAGCGAGAGGGAGAGGGAGAGGCAGAGAGAGGGAGAGGGAGAGGGAGAGGCAGAGAGAGAGAGGAAGAGGCAGAGAGAGAGAGAGGGAGAGGCAGAGGGAGAGAGGGAGAGGCAGAGAGAGAGAGAGAGTGAGAGGCAGAGAGAGGGAGAGGGAGAGGCAGAGAGAGAGAGGAAGAGGGAGAGGCAGAGAGAAGATGAAGAGACAGAGAGCGAGCGGGAGAGGGAGAGGCAGAGAGAGGGAGTGGGAGAGGCAGAGAGAGAGAGAGGAAGTGGAAGAGGCAGAGAGAGAGAGGGAGAGGCAGAGAGAGAGAGGAAGAGGAAGAGGCAGAGAG
>NC_052166.1:10824432-10876551 GCF_902713615.1 Scyliorhinus canicula | reverse complement strand
TCTCTCTCTCTCTCTCTCTGCTTTGTCACCTCTCTCTCAGTCCTGATATCGGCTCTGTGTTGTGAAAAGCTGGCCCTATCCTCATTGCGGAGGTTACAGTGTCAGTAAACATGACCTTGGCTATTCAACAGCTGTTTATCACAGCTGCCTACTACTCAGCAGCTGTTAGAAGCTGCCACATCGCCAACGCTGGAGGAATCACATTCTCCATTTACACTAAATATTCCCACTCATTTGTCTGGCGCAATGCTGCTGGTTTGGATTCAAACCACTTGCTAAAAGACCATGGGCTGATCAAAGACCTTGCACTCTCTGAGAAACACACTCTCTCACACAGCCTCTCACAGTCACAGTCTCTCTCACTCTTTCACACACACAGCCTCTCTCTCACTCACACACAGTCTCTCTCACACACAGTCTCTCTCACACTCTCTCACACACACAGTCTCTCTCACACACTGCCTCTCTCACACTCTCTCTCACACACAGTCTCTCTCACACTCTGACACACACACAGTCTTTCTCACACACACAATCTCTCTCACACACACAGTCTCTCTCACACTCTCTCACACATACAGTCTCTCTCACATTCTCTCACACACAGTATCTCACACTCTCTCACACACAGTCTTTCTCACACACACAATCTCTCTCACACAGTCTCTCTCACACTCTCTCACACACACAGACTCTCACTCTCGCACACACACAGCCTCTCTCACACTCTCTCACAGACACACGGTCTCTCTCACACTTTCACACACACTGTCTCTCTCTCACACACACGGTCTCTCTCACACTCACACACAGACTCTCACTCTCGCACACACACAGCCTCTCTCACACTCTCTCACAGACACACGGTCTCTCTCACACTCTCACACACACACACACAGTCTCTCTCACACTCTCTCACACACAGTCTCTCTCACACTCTCTCACACACAGTCTCTCTCACGCTGTCTCACACACACAATCTCTCACACACAGTCTCTCTCACACTCTCTCACACACACAGTCTCTCTCACTCTCTCTCTCACCCTCGGTCTCTCTCACACTCTCTCACACACACAGTCTCTCTCACACAGTCTCTCTCACACTCTCTCTCACACTCTGTCTCTCTCACACTCTCTCACACACACAGTCTCTCTCACACAGTCTCTCTCACACTCTCTCACACAGTCTCTCTCACACTCTCTCACACAGTTTCTCTCACACTCTCACTGTTCTGGTGAGTGTGCTTTACACTCAATTGGCTCTGTTTTATTCCTTAGCTCTAGAGTCGCCAGATATCCTTATGATACCACCACGAGGTTCAAGCTCAAGTTCAGATCAATGACTCAATACACCAGTTAGTAAGGTTCAATCAAACACGTTTATTATTTACACAGTAAATCGATACTCATGCAACTAATACTAACGGACTAAACTATTCCTACCACTATAAGCCAATACTTATCTTCGATAAGGGAACCCACTGGATCAGGGAACAATGGCCTCTCGTTCTGTCCTGAGACTGCAGGCTTCCCAGTTGGTACGGGCTAAGAGTGTCTACTCTCGTAGCGAGCGTTGGTTGGACACTTACTTGTCGGTGTAGCTGTTGGCCAGGCCTCTCCTTCTCACGGTCAAGTTCTTAGAGAGCTGCTGCAAAGGTGGGAGGGCCGGCTAAGAGAGCGAACTATACTGGGACCTGACTTTTATAGGTCACAGGGGCTTCGCGCCCATCTGGGCGGACCCTGTACCTGCTTGCAATTGATTGGACCTCATACCAATCGATTGGTTTGAATTCCCCAATGTTTCCCGATCGCTGGGCGGTTCTTGGGGCTGTTTGTAACTTATTGTTTCAGGCTCCCGTTGGCGCCAGGAAGTCTGACCTGCCGTAGAATGTCCCAATTGTAGCTAATCGTTGTATCCATTGTTCCCGGGGATCACTTCATTAATATGCAAACTGCTGGTTTCAGTGCTGTCTGCTTTCTTTGCAGCCAGAATACACATGAACTTCTGCAAATTGCTTGTCTCTTTATAATTGTCCAGTTTTCCCTGCAACCTTTGTAAATCGCCATTTTGGGTCGGGAAGTGGTCAACTCCGGTGGCTACATCACACACACAGTCTCTCACACTCTCACACACACAGTCTCTCACACTCTCACACACACAGTCTCTCTCACACTCTCTCACACACACAGTCTCTCTCACACTCTCACACACACAGTCTCTCTCACACTGACACTAACACTCTCTCTCACACACACAGTCTCTCTCACACTGACACACACACTCTCTCTCACACACACAGTCTCTCACACTCTCTCACACACAGTCTCTCTCACACTCTCACACACACAGTCTCTCTCACACTGACACACACACTCTCTCACACACACAGTCTCTCACACTCTCTCACACAGTCTCTCTCACACTCTCACACAGTCTCTCTCACACTGACACTAACACTCTCTCTCACACACACAGTCTCTCTCACACTGACACACACACTCTCTCTCACACACACAGTCTCTCACACTCTCTCACACAGTCTCTCTCACACTCACACACACAGTCTCTCTCACACTGACACAAACACTCTCTCTCACACACACAGTCTCTCACACTCTCTCACACACACGGTCTCTCTCACATTCACACTCTATCTCACACACACGGTCTCTCTCACACTCTCTCACACAGTCTCTCTCACACACAGTCTCTCACACTCTCTCACACAGTCTCTCTCACACTCACACACACAGTCTCTCTCACACTGACACAAACACTCTCTCTCACACACACAGTCTCTCACACTCTCACACACACGGTCTCTCTCACATTCACACTCTATCTCACACACACGGTCTCTCTCACACTCTCTCACACAGTCTCTCTCACACTCTCACACACAGTCTCTCTCACACTGACACACACACAGTCTCTCTCACACTCACACACACAGTCTCTCTCACACACACTCTCTCACACTCTCTCACAGACACACACTCTCTCACACACTCTCACATATACAGTCTCTCTCACACTCTCTCTCACACACACACTCTCACACACAGCCTCTCTCACACTCTCTCACAGACACACGGTCTCTCTCACACTCCCACACACACTGTCTCTCTCTCTCACACACACGGTCTCTCTCACACACACAGACTCTCACACTCTCGCACACACACAGTCTCTCTCACACTCTCTCACAGACACATAGTCTCACACTGTCTCTCACACACTGTCTCTCTCACACTGTCTCCCTCACACTCTCTGACAGACACGGTCTCTCTCACACTCTCTGACACACATACACTCTCTCACACTGTCTCACAGACACAGGGTCTCTATCACACTCTCTCACACACACGGTCTCTCTCACACTCACACACACACACACACACAGTCTCTCTTACACACTCTCAGACACACGATCTCTCTCACACTCTCTCATACACACGGTCTCTCACACACACTCTCTCATACTGTCTCTCGCACACACACACACTCTCTCATACTGTCTCTCTCGCACACACACACACTCTCTCATACTGTCTCTCTCTCACACTGTCTCTCTCAGTCTCTCTCACACACACAGTCTCTCTCACACTCTCTTACACATACAGTCTCTCTCACACTGTCTCTCACACACTCTCTCTCACACTCTCACACACAGTCTCTCACACTCTCACACAGTCTTCTCACGCTCTCTCACACACATGGACTCTCTCTCACACTCTCACACACATGGTCTCTCTCACAAACTCTCTTACACACATGGTCTCTCTCACACTCTCTTACACACACGGTCTCTCTCACACTCTCACACACACACACTCTCATACTGTCTCTCTCGCACAAACACACACACTCTCTCACACTCTCTTACACACACAGTCCCTCTCACACTCACACTGTCTCTCGCACACTCTCTCTCACACTCTCTCACACACACAGTCTCTCACACTCTCACACACAGTCTTCTCATGCTCTCTCACACACATGGTCTCTCTCACACACTCTCACACACACGGACTCTCTCTCACACTCTCACACACATGGTCTCTCTCACACACTCTCACACACACGGACTGTCTCTAACACTCACACACACAGTCTCTCACACTCACACACACAGTCTCTCTCACACTCACACACACACAGTCTCTCTCACACTCTCACACACACGGTCTCTCTCACACTCTCTCTCACACACACTGTCTCTCTCACACTGTGTCTCTCACACAATCTGACAGACACACGGTCTCTCTCACTCTCTCACACAGTCTCTCTCACACTCACACACACAGTCTCTCTCACACTCACACACACACACAGTCTCTCTCACACACACGGTCTCTCTCACACTCTCTCTCACACACACTGTCTCTCTCACACTGTGTCTCTCACACAATCTGACAGACACACGATCTCTCTCACTCTCTCACACAGTCTCTCTCACACTCTCACACACAGTCTCTCTCACACTCTCTCAGACACACTCTCTTTCTCACACTCTCTCACACACAGTCTCTCTCACACTCTCACACACACAGTCTCTCTCACACTCTCTCACACTCTCTCACACACACTCTCTTTCTCACACTCTCTCACACACACTCTCTCTCATACTGTCTCTCCGCACAAACACACACTCTCTCACACTCTCTCACACACACAGTGTCTCTCACACTCACACACACACAGTCTCTCTCACACTCTCACACACACACAGTCTCTCTCACACACTTACACACACGGTCTCTCTCACACTCCCTCTCACACTCTCTCACACACACTGTCTCTCTCATACTGTCTCTCTCACACTCTGACAGACACATGGGCTCTCTCACACACACAGTCTCTCACACTCTTACACACACACGGTTTCTCTCACACTCTCACACACAGTCTTCTCATGCTCTCTCACACACATGGTCTCTCTCACACACTCTCACACACACGGACTCTCTCTCACACTCTCACACACATGGTCTCTCTCACACACTCTCACACACACGGACTGTCTCTAACACTCACACACACAGTCTCTCACACTCACACACACAGTCTCTCTCACACTCACACACACACAGTCTCTCTCACACTCTCACACACACGGTCTCTCTCACACTCTCTCTCACACACACTGTCTCTCTCACACTGTGTCTCTCACACAATCTGACAGACACACGGTCTCTCTCACTCTCTCACACAGTCTCTCTCACACTCACACACACAGTCTCTCTCACACTCACACACACACACAGTCTCTCTCACACACACGGTCTCTCTCACACTCTCTCTCACACACACTGTCTCTCTCACACTGTGTCTCTCACACAATCTGACAGACACACGATCTCTCTCACTCTCTCACACAGTCTCTCTCACACTCTCACACACAGTCTCTCTCACACTCTCTCACACACACTCTCTTTCTCACACTCTCTCACACACAGTCTCTCTCACACTCTCACACACACAGTCTCTCTCACACTCTCTCACACTCTCTCACACACACTCTCTTTCTCACACTCTCTCACACACACTCTCTCTCATACTGTCTCTCCGCACAAACACACACTCTCTCACACTCTCTCACACACACAGTGTCTCTCACACTCACACACACACAGTCTCTCTCACACTCTCACACACACACAGTCTCTCTCACACACTTACACACACGGTCTCTCTCACACTCCCTCTCACACTCTCTCACACACACTGTCTCTCTCATACTGTCTCTCTCACACTCTGACAGACACATGGGCTCTCTCACACACACAGTCTCTCACACTCTTACACACACACGGTTTCTCTCACACTCTCACACACAGTCTTCTCATGCTCTCTCACACACATGGTCTCTCTCACACACTCTCACACACACGGACTCTCTCTCACACTCTCACACACATGGTCTCTCTCACACACTCTCACACACACGGACTGTCTCTAACACTCACACACACAGTCTCTCACACTCACACACACCGTCTCTCTCACACTCACACACACACTGTCTCTCTCACACTCTCACACACACCGTCTCTCTCACACTCTCTCTCACACACACTGTCTCTCTCACACTGTGTCTCTCACACAATCTGACAGACACACGGTCTCTCTCACTCTCTCACACAGTCTCTCTCACACTCACACACACAGTCTCTCTCACACTCACACACACACACAGTCTCTCTCACACACACGGTCTCTCTCACACTCTCTCTCACACACACTGTCTCTCTCACACTGTGTCTCTCACACAATCTGACAGACACACGATCTCTCTCACTCTCTCACACAGTCTCTCTCACACTCTCACACACAGTCTCTCTCACACTCTCTCAGACACACTCTCTTTCTCACACTCTCTCACACACAGTCTCTCTCACACTCTCACACACACAGTCTCTCTCACACTCTCTCACACTCTCTCACACACACTCTCTTTCTCACACTCTCTCACACACACTCTCTCTCATACTGTCTCTCCGCACAAACACACACTCTCTCACACTCTCTCACACACACAGTGTCTCTCACACTCACACACACACAGTCTCTCTCACACTCTCACACACACACAGTCTCTCTCACACACTTACACACACGGTCTCTCTCACACTCCCTCTCACACTCTCTCACACACACTGTCTCTCTCATACTGTCTCTCTCACACTCTGACAGACACATGGGCTCTCTCACACACACAGTCTCTCACACTCTTACACACACACGGTTTCTCTCACACTCTCACACACAGTCTCTCTCACACACTCTCACACACGGTCTCTCACACACAGTCTCTCTCACACACACTCACACACGGTCTCTCTCACACTTTCTCTCACACTCTCTCTCACACACTGTCTCTCTCACACTGTCTCTCTCACATACAGCCTCTCTCACACTCTCACAGACACACGGTCTCTCTCACAGACACAGTCTCTCTCACACTCTCACACACGGTCTCTCTCACACTCTCACACAGTCTCTCTGACACTCTCACGCACGGTCTCTCTCACACTCTCTAACACACACTATCTCTCACACTCTCACACACGGTCTCTCTCACAGACACAGTCTCTCTCACATACTCTCACACACGGTCTCTCTCACACTCTCTCTCACACTCTCTCTCACACACTGTCTCTCTCACACTGTCTCTCTCACACTGTCTCTCTCACACTGTGTCTCTCACACAATCTGACAGACACACGATCTCTCTCACTCTCTCACACAGTCTCTCTCACACTCTCACACACAGTCTCTCTCACACTCTCTCAGACACACTCTCTTTCTCACACTCTCTCACACACAGTCTCTCTCACACTCTCACACACACAGTCTCTCTCACACTCTCTCACACTCTCTCACACACACTCTCTTTCTCACACTCTCTCACACACACTCTCTCTCATACTGTCTCTCCGCACAAACACACACTCTCTCACACTCTCTCACACACACAGTGTCTCTCACACTCACACACACACAGTCTCTCTCACACTCTCACACACACACAGTCTCTCTCACACACTTACACACACGGTCTCTCTCACACTCCCTCTCACACTCTCTCACACACACTGTCTCTCTCATACTGTCTCTCTCACACTCTGACAGACACATGGGCTCTCTCACACACACAGTCTCTCACACTCTTACACACACACGGTTTCTCTCACACTCTCACACACAGTCTTCTCATGCTCTCTCACACACATGGTCTCTCTCACACACTCTCACACACACGGACTCTCTCTCACACTCTCACACACATGGTCTCTCTCACACACTCTCACACACACGGACTGTCTCTAACACTCACACACACAGTCTCTCACACTCACACACACAGTCTCTCTCACACTCACACACACACAGTCTCTCTCACACTCTCACACACACGGTCTCTCTCACACTCTCTCTCACACACACTGTCTCTCTCACACTGTGTCTCTCACACAATCTGACAGACACACGGTCTCTCTCACTCTCTCACACAGTCTCTCTCACACTCACACACACAGTCTCTCTCACACTCACACACACACACAGTCTCTCTCACACACACGGTCTCTCTCACACTCTCTCTCACACACACTGTCTCTCTCACACTGTGTCTCTCACACAATCTGACAGACACACGATCTCTCTCACTCTCTCACACAGTCTCTCTCACACTCTCACACACAGTCTCTCTCACACTCTCTCACACACACTCTCTTTCTCACACTCTCTCACACACAGTCTCTCTCACACTCTCACACACACAGTCTCTCTCACACTCTCTCACACTCTCTCACACACACTCTCTTTCTCACACTCTCTCACACACACTCTCTCTCATACTGTCTCTCCGCACAAACACACACTCTCTCACACTCTCTCACACACACAGTGTCTCTCACACTCACACACACACAGTCTCTCTCACACTCTCACACACACAGTCTCTCTCACACACTTACACACACGGTCTCTCTCACACTCCCTCTCACACTCTCTCACACACACTGTCTCTCTCATACTGTCTCTCTCACACTCTGACAGACACATGGGCTCTCTCACACACACAGTCTCTCACACTCTTACACACACACGGTTTCTCTCACACTCTCACACACAGTCTCTCTCACACACTCTCACACACGGTCTCTCACACACAGTCTCTCTCACACACACTCACACACGGTCTCTCTCACACTTTCTCTCACACTCTCTCTCACACACTGTCTCTCTCACACTGTCTCTCTCACATACAGCCTCTCTCACACTCTCACAGACACACGGTCTCTCTCACAGACACAGTCTCTCTCACACTCTCACACACGGTCTCTCTCACACTCTCACACAGTCTCCCTGACACTCTCACGCACGGTCTCTCTCACACTCTCTAACACACACTATCTCTCACACTCTCACACACGGTCTCTCTCACAGACACAGTCTCTCTCACATACTCTCACACACGGTCTCTCTCACACTCTCTCTCACACTCTCTCTCACACACTGTCTCTCTCACACTGTCTCTCTCACACTGTCTCTCTCACACACAGCCTCTCTCACACTCTCACAGACATGGTCTCTCTCACAGACAGTCTCTCTCACACTCTCACACACGGTCTCTCTCACACTCTCCCTCACACACAGTCTTTCTGACACTCTCACACACGGTCTCTCTCACACTCTCTAACACACACTATCTCTCACACTCTCACACACGGTCTCTCTCACAGACACTGTCTCTCTCACACTCTCTCACACGCATGGCCTCTCTCACATTGTCTCTCACAGACACACGGTCTCTCACACACACTCTCGCTCACACTGTCTCTCTCACACACACACACTCTCTCACACTGTCTCTCTCACACACACACTCTCTCTCACACTGTCTCTCTCAGACACACACTCTCTCACACTGTCTCTCTCGCACACACACTCTCTCTCACACTGTCTCTCTCACACACACACTCTCTCACACTGTCTCTCTCACACACACTCACACACTGTGTGGTGAATGTATTATACTAATTATCCACCAGTGTTTGTATTTGTATCTGTGCCATACTGTTGCCCTTGTGGGCCTCTCCTATGGGCCAGTGTATGGCATTATCCATAGGGGAACATGTTGGGGCATGTATGGGCTCCGCCCATGGCTCCTCCCCTTGAATAGAGGTATAAAGAGCAGTCGACCTGTAGGCGGTTCTCAGTATTGAATCAGTCACAGGCAGGCACTGTTCTAAGTTGATTAAAGCCACGGTTTACTTCTATTCTTGTCTCAAGTGAATTGATGGTCGCATCATACTGGGCGGGATTCTCCTGTACCCAGATGGGCGGGTGTTCCCGGCGGACGGAGTGGCATGAACCACTCCGGCGTCGGGCCGCCCCAAAGGTGCGGAATCCTCCGCACCTTCAGGGGCTAAGCCCGCCCCGGAGTGGTTTGCGCCCCGCCGGATGGCGGGAAAGGGTCTTGGCACCACGCCAGCCAGTGCCGAAGGACCTCCGCCGTCCGGCGCGAGTCGGCGCATGCGCAGGAGCGCCAGCGGGTGCTGGCATCATCCCCGCGCATGCGCAGAGGGATTCGCTTCCGTACTGGGAATGGCGGAGGACCACAGCTTCCAGTGCGGAAGGATAGAGTGCCCTCATGGCACAGGACTGCCCGCAGATCGGTGGGCCCTGATCGCGGGCCAGGCTACCGTGGGGGCACCTCTGGGCGTCAGATCCCCCCGCGCTCCCTTCCAAGAACCAAGAGCCCGCCCGTGCCACCAGGTCTCGCCAGTAAGGGACCTACTCTAATTTACGCCGGTGGTACTGGCAATGATCGGGTGGGACTTCGGCTCATCGCCGACCTGAGTTTTCGTTGAGCCCCGGGGCCCATTGAGTCACGTCGGTCCCTGCCATTCTCCGAGGCGGGCGGCGTGACTCACGCCGGGGCTATTTTTGGGGGGGGGGGCGGGAGAATTTGTAGGACGGCAGGGGTGGGATTCACGCCGACCCCCGGTAATTCTCCGACCTGGGGGGGGGGGGGGTCGGAGAATTTCTCACACTGTTTCTCCTACACACACTCACACACACACTGTCTCTCACACTGCTTCTCTCTCACACACTCTCTCACACATTGTCTCTCTCACACACACACACTCTCTATCACACTGTCTCTCTCAAACACACTGTCTCACACTCACACACTCTCACACTGTCTCCCTCAAACTCACGCTCACACTCACACACTCTCACACTGTCTCCCTCACACTCACACTCACACTCTCACACTGTCTCCCTCACACTCACACTCTCACACTGTCTCCCTCACACTCACGCTCACGCACTCTCTCTCACACAAACTCACACACACTCTCTCACACAAACTCTCACACTGTCTCTCTCACACTCATTCTGTCTCACACATGCTCTCACACACTCTCTCACACACACTCTCACACTGTCTCTCTCACACTCATTCTGTCTCACACTCACACACACATACACTCACTGTCTCTCTCACACTGTCTCTCACACTCTCTCTCTCTAACACACACTCTCTCGCACACACTTATTATGGGTCAGTGTTTAGAGAACCCCAAAGTGTATCATGAAGGTCGCCTGACCCACAACTTTTAATAGATTGTCGTATGGGGAGGACACGGCCCAGTCTACAGGTGTGAAAATGGAAAAGTATTTTTTAAAGCAAAACAATTTTTATTCTATGAACTCAAGTTAACCTCTTTAAAACATACACTGAACATCTTAGCAACCATTAATTCAAATACAACCCCCAAAGAATACAACACTAAGTAATCCTTAAGCTGACCTTTTAACAACCATAAGACTTAATAAAAAACTTTTTATAAGAAGCACATCAGGATAAAGCTACGACAGGTATTAGTGTTAAATCACCAAAGGATCGATTTACAGTTTTTAGATTACAGAGCGAGATTCTAATACCCCTTCTGACTGCAGCTATCCAGCTCTGAAAACAAAACTAAAACACACCCTGCAGCAAACAGCCTAAAAAGAAAGTAAAAAGCTGACAGACAGCCCAGCTCCACCCACACTCTGACATCACTGATCAACACTTAAAGGTACTTTTCTTAAACACCCATTTCTTAAAGGTACTCTCACATGACACCTCCTCCAAGAAAAAAAAATAAACCATCAACTTCAAGATGGTTTCATTTTTCACCTTTTCACTATCTAAGAAATGCACACAGTAAATACACTTTTTTGTTTAAAAAAGACAACACACGCAAACAGGTATAATAATATTGTCCATTTTTTTCCATTCTTCATCCTCCAACTGAAATCCTTCTCAATTGACAGTCTCTTTGAACAAGAAAGTCTCTGCACGATCCATCCATTTCTCTACATCTCGGCATGTCTCTTTAAAGTCGGATACTTTAGTTCAATCTAATCACAGAGTCTGTTGTAATTCTCCAACACAAGAGCATTGGTTATCACAGTTTTCAGGCAGTCAAATGCCTGTTGAAACTCCGCTGTCCACTGAAATTTTCGACGTGTCTTCAGCAAGTCCATCAGTGGAGCCATCACGCTACAAAACCTTTGCACAAATGTTCGATCACATCCACTCATGCCAGTAAATTGCATTATTTCCTGTCGTCTTGAGGGTATTGGAAACTCCTCAATAACTGTTGGTTTCACATCCCGTGTGACCATTCAACCCTGTCCGATTGTATGGCCAAGGAAAGTGACTTAGGCTTTTCCAAATTCACTTTTGGCTAGGTTTATCACCAAACCCGCCTCCTGAAGTCGATCGAGTAACTCCATCAGATGTTTTAAATGTTCTTTCAATGTCTGGCTGAAAATTATCAGATCGTCGGTGTATGCCGCACAATTGGGTAATCCTGAAACCACTTTGTTAGTTAACCGTTGAAATGTGGCTGGGGCGTTTTTCATGCCAAATGGCATAACTTTGAACTGGTATGTACCATCTGGCGTCACAAAAGCCGAACTCTCCTTCACCCTTTCGGATGAAGGTAACCTTTAAGTAAATCCAATTTGGAAATAAAAGCTGATTGTCCCACTTTCTCAATGCAATCCTCCAAATGTGGGATAGGGCTTGTAACTGCATTGACCTTTCTATTGTACACACACAACCATTGGGTACCGTCTGCTTTAGGTACCATCACTATGGGTGAGCTCCATTTTCTGCAACCCATTTCAATTATGCCATTTTGAAGCATACTCTCAATCTCCCTGTTAACCTGTGCCAATTTTAAAGGGTTACGTCTATATGGATGTTATTTGATTGGAACAGCATTTCCCACATCTACATCATGTAATTCCTTGCCCAGTGAAGCAGTTGAGGCTCCTTCATTAAATGTTTTTAAGGTAAAGATAGATAGTTTTTTGAAGAATAAAGGGATTAAGGGTTATGCCGGAAAGTGGTGCTGGGTCCACAAAAGATCAGCCATGATCTCATTGAATGGCGGAGCAGGCTTGAGGGGCCAGATGGCCTACTTCTGCTCCTAGTTCTTATGCTCTTATGTATAGCCATTTTAGTACTTCCCAATTTATCTCTACAAACTTGCCCATGTGATATCAAGAACTCTTTCAGGTCAGTCTGCTTTTCCTCTGGAAGGTAACTCAACAATATATCCCAATTTTTAAGAACATCCTCGTTTTCCAATTTAATTTGAGGTATGTCAAACTCACAGTCATCTAGATTTGGTTCGTCACTTTGAGTTAGAATCATTAAAATCTCCTTTTTCTCTCCTTCCCTTTCAAAGTACCTTTTAAGCATATTCACATGACACACTTGATGATTCTTCCTTCTATCTGGCGTTTTTACCACATAATTCACCTCACTTAATTTCCTTTCAATCTAATATGGTCCACTAAACCTAGCTTTTAAAGGCTCAACTACCACTGGTAACAACACTAAAACTTTATCTCCACAGACAAAACTACGAACTTTGGGTTTCTTGTCCGCTACCCGTTTCATCACATGTTGTGCAACTTTTAAATGTTGTCTAGCCAATTCACCTGCTCTATTTAATCATTCCCTAAAATTTGACATGTAATCCAAAAATGTAAATTCCGATTTCTCACTCACCAATTTTTCCTTAATCAATTTAAGTGGTCCTCTTACCTCATGAACAAAAATTAGTTCAAAAGGACTGAATTTGGCTGACTCATTAGGCGCATCCCTAATTGCAAACAGTACGAATGGAATTCCTTTATCCCAATCCACTGGATAATCATGGCAATAAGCCCTCAACATTGTCTTTAATGTCTGATGCCACCTTTCTAATGCTACCAGCGATTCTGGATGGTACACAGTTTATTGAAATTGTTTTATTCCTAAGCTATCCATAACTTCTTTGAATAACCTGGAGGTAAAATTTGATTCTTGATCAATTGTATTTCTGTGTGTAGTCCATATCTGGTAAAGAATTTAACTAACGGGACCTCACGGTAGCATGGTGGTTAGCATCAATGCTTCACAGCTCCAGGGTCCCAGGTTCGATTCCCGGCTGGGTCACTGTCTGTGTGGAGTCTGCACGTCCTCCCCGTGTGTGCGTGGGTTTCCTCCGGGTGCTCCGGTTTCCTCCCACAGTCCAAAGATGTGCGGGTTAGGTAGATTGGCCATGCTAAATTGCCCGTAGTGTAAGGTTAATGGGGGGATTGTTGGGTTACGGGTATACGGGTTACGTGGGTTTAAGTAGGGTGATCATTGCTCGGCACAACATCGGGGCCGAAGGGCCTGTTCTGTGCTGTACTGTTCTAATCTAATCTAATTAGAACATAGAACGATACAGCGCAGTACAGGCCCTTCGGCCCTCGATGTTGCACCGACATGGAAAAAAAAAACTAAAGGCCATCTAACCTACACTATGCCCTTATCATCCATATGCTTATCCAATAAATTTTTAAATGCCCTCAATGTTGGCGAGTTCACTACTGTTGCAGGTAGGGCATTCCACGGCCTCACCACTCTTTGCGTAAAAAACCCACCTCTGACCTCTGTCCTATATCTATTACCCCTCAATTTAAGGCTATGTCCCCTCGTGCTAGCCACCTCTATCCGCGGGAGAAGGCTCTCGCTGTCCACCCTATCTAACCCTCTGATCATTTTGTATGCCTCTATTAAGTCACCTCTTAACCTTCTTCTCTCTAACGAAAACAACCTCAAGTCCATCAGCCTTTCCTCATAAGATTTTCCCTCCATACCAGGCAACATCCTGGTAAATCTCCTCTGCACCCGTTCCAAAGCTTCCACGTCCTTCCTATAATGAGGCGACCAGAACTGTACGCAATACTCCAAATGCGGCCGTACCAGAGTTTGGTACAGCTGCATCATGACCTCATGGCTCCGGAACTCAATCCCTCTACCAATAAAGGCCAACACACCATAGGCCTTCTTCACAACCCTATCAACCTGGGTGGCAACTTTCAGGGATCTATGTACATGGACACCGAGATCCCTCTGCTCATCCACACTACCAAGAATTTTACCATTAGCCAAATATTCCGCATTCATGTTATTCTTTCCAAAGTGAATCACCTCACACTTCTCCACATTAAACTCCATTTGCCACCTCTCAGCCCAGCTCTGCAGCTTATCTATGTCCCTCTGTAACCTGCAACATCCTTCCGCACTGTCTACAACTCCACCGACTTTAGTGTCGTCTGCAAATTTACTCACCCATCCTTCTGCGCCCTCCTCTAGGTCATTTATAAAAATGACAAACAGCAACGGCCCCAGAACAGATCCTTGTGGTACGCCACTCGTAACTGAACTCCATTCTGAACATTTCCCATCAACTACCACTCTCTGTCTTCTTTCAACTAGCCAATTTCTGATCCACATCTCTAAATCACCCTCAATCCCCAGCCTCCGTATTTTCTGCAATAGCCGACCGTGGGGAACCTTATCAAACGCTTTACTGAAATCCATATACACCACATCAACTGCTCTACCCTCGTCTACCTGTTCAGTCACCTTCTCAAAGAACTCGATAAGGTTTGTGAGGCATGACCTACCCTTCACAAAACCATGCTGACTATCCCTAATCATATTATTCCTATCTAGATGATTATAAATCGTATCTTTTATAATCCTCTCCAAGACTTTACCCACCACAGACGTTAGGCTCACCGGCCTATAGTTACCGGGGTTATCTCTACTCCCCTTTTTGAACAAAGGGACCACATTTGCTATCCTCCAGTCCTCTGGCACTATTCCTGTAGCCAATGATGACCTAAAAATCAAAGCCAAAGGCTCAGCAATCTCTTCCCTGGCTTCCCAGAGAATCCTAGGATAAATCCCATCCGGCCCCGGGGACTTATCTATTTTCACCTTGTCCAGAATTGCCAACACTTCTTCCCTACACACCTCAATGCCATCTATTCTAATAGCCTGGGTCTCAGCATTCTCCTCCTCAATATTATCTTTTTCTTGAGTGAATACTGACGAAAAGTATTCATTTAGTATCTCGCTTATCTCCTCAGCCTCCACACACAACTTCCCACCACTGTCCTTGACTGGCCCTACTCTTACCCTAGTCATTCTTTTATTCCTGACATACCTATAGAAAGCTTTTGGGTTTTCCTTGATCCTACCTGCCAAAGACTTCTCATGTCCCCTCCTTGCTCGTCTCAGCTCTCTCTTTAGATCCTTCCTCGCTTCCTTGTAACTATCAAGCGCCCCAACTGAAACTTCACGCCTCATCTTCACATAGGCCTCCTTCTTCCTCTTAACAAGAGATTCCACTTCTTTGGTAAACCACGGTTCCCTCGCTCGACCCCTTCCTCCCTGCCTGACTGGTACGTATTTATCAAGAACATGCAATAGCTGTTCCTTGAACAAGCTCCACATATCCAGTGTGCCCAACCCTTGCAGCCTACTTCTCCAACCAACACATCCTAAGTCATGTCTAATGGCATCATAATTGCCCTTCCCCCAGCTATAACTCTTGCTCTGCGGGGTATACTTATCCCTTTCCATCACTAACGTAAAGGTCACCGAATTGTGGTCACTGTCTCCAAAGTGTTCACCTACCTCCAGATCTAACACCTGGCCTGGTTCATTACCCAAAACCAAATCCAAAGTGGCCTCACCTCTTGTTGGCCTGTCAACATATTGTGTCAGAAAACCCTCCTGCACACATTGTACAAAGAACGACCCATCCAATGTACTCGAACTATATCTTTTCCAGTCAATATTAGGAAAGTTAAAGTCTCCCATAACAACTACCCTGTTACTTTCGCTCTTTTCCAGAATCATCTTCGCCATCCTTTCCTCTACATCTCTAGAACTATTAGGTGGCCTATAGAAAACTCCCAACAGGGTGACCTCTCCTTTCCTGTTTCTAACCTCAGCCCATACTACCTCGGAAGAAGAGTCCCCATCTTGCATCCTTTCTACCACCGTAATACTGTCCTTGACTAGCAGCGCCACACCTCCCCCTCTTTTGCCCCCTTCTCTGACCTTACTAAAGCACCTAAACCCCGGAACCTGCAACAACCATTCCTGTCCCTGCTCTATCCATGTCTCTGAAATGGCCACAACATCGAAGTCCCAGGTACCAACCCATGCTGCCAGTTCCCCTACCTTATTTCGTATACTCCTGGCATTGAAATAGACACACTTCAAACCACAGACCTGAACACTGCCGCCCTCCTGCGAAGTCAAAACTGTGCTCCTGACCTCTCTACTCTCAATCTCTCGCACCCCAAAACTACAATCCAGGTTCCCATGCCCCTGCTGAATTAGTTTAAACCCCCCCAAAGAGTACTAACAAATCTCCCCCCCAGGATATTGGTGCCCCTCAGGTTCAGATGTAGACCATCCTGTCTATAGAGGTCCCACCTTCCCCAGAAAGAGCCCCAGTTATCCAGAAATCTGAATCCCTCCCGCCTGCACCATCCCTGTAGCCACGTGTTTAATTGCTCTCTCTCCCTATTCCTCATCTCACTATCACGTGGCACGGGCAACAACCCAGAGATAACAACTCTGTTTGTTCTCGCTCTGAGCTTCCATCCTAGCTCCCTAAAGGCCTGCCTGACATCCTTGTCCCCTTTCCTACCTATGTCGTTAGTGCCAATGTGGACTACGACTTGGGGCTGCTCCCCCTCCCCCTTAAGGACCCGGAAAACACGATCCGAGACATCACGTACCCTTGCACCTGGGAGGCAACATACCAAACGTGAGTCTCTCTCGCTCCCACAAAATCTCCTATCTGTGCCCCTGACTATTGAGTCCCCAATTACTAATGTTCTACTCCTTTCCCCCCTTCCCTTCTGAGCAACATGGACAGACTCCGTGCCAGAGGCCCGTACCCCATGGCTTACCCCTGGTAAGTCGTCCCCCCCACAAGTATCCAAAACGGTATACTTGTTACTCAGGGGAACGACCGCAGGGGGTCCCTGCACTGACTGCTTCTTCCCAGTCCCTCTTACAGTTACCCATCTATCTCCAGTCTTTGGTGTAACTACTTCCCTGAAGCTCCTATCTATGACCCCCTCTGCCTCCCGAATGATCCGAAGTTCATCCAGCTCAAGCTCCAGGTCCCTAACACGGTTTTTGAGGAGCTGGAGTTGGGTGCACTTCCCACAGATGAAATCAGCAGGGACACTGACGGCGTCCCTCACCTCAAACATTCTGCAGGAGGAGCATTGTACTGCCTTCCCTGACATCCCCTCTAGATTAAAAAAAAACAAGAAAAAGAAAAAGAAAGGAAGAGCTTACCTGATATTACCTCAAACCCTGATCCCGCTGAAAGGTAAGCAAATTTAAAGGCACTCACTCACCTTCACGACAGGCCTCTGCTCCCGCTTTCCAACCACCGTGGGGTGGGGGGGTTGGTTAGAGGAGGAGGTAGGGTGGGAAACACTCACAAAGTGTTTCGGGTTTAACTGTCACTTGCCGACAGCCCCTCCACAAACCACCTTCAACTTAGGCTGACCGCACTGCACGTATGCAAATTTCCCCAGAACAGCTGATCAGTAGCTCTGCTCTGCTGCCCTCTGCTGGTTGCTTGCCTTTACTCAAACTCCTTGGGTCTTCTTCGCAGGTTCACCTTCAACTTAGGCTGACCGCACTGCACGTATGCAAATTTCCCCAGAACAGCTGATCAGTAGCTCTGCTCTGCTGCCCTCTGCTGGTTGCTTGCCTTTACTCAAACTCCTTGGGTCTTCTTCGCAGGTTCACCTTCAACTTAGGCTGACCGCACTGCACGTATGCAAATTTCCCCAGAACAGCTGATCAGTAGCTCTGCTCTGCTGCCCTCTGCTGGTTGCTTGCCTTTACTCAAACTCCTTGGGTCTTCTTCGCAGGTTCACCTTCAACTTAGGCTGACCGCACTGCACGTATGCAAATTTCCCCAGAACAGCTGATCAGTAGCTCTGCTCTGCTGCCCTCTGCTGGTCAAGATTGTGATTCCTCCACAATCTTTTTAGCTGTAATATTACGTACTGGAATGGCCTCTGGAAACCTAGTAGACACATCCATTATAGTCAAAAGATATCGATTCCCACTTTTTGTTTTTGGAAGTCGCCCTATGCAATCAATTAGGACCCTTGTGAAAGGTTCCTCAAATGCTGGAATGGGTATTAAGAGCGCTGGTTTTATTACTGCTTGAGGTTTCCCTATCACTTGACATGTGTGACATGATTGTCAAAGTTTAACTACATCTTTATGTAGTCCAGGCCAATAAAAATGTTTCTGGATTTTAGCTTGAGTTTTCCTTATTCTCAAATGACCTCCCACTGGTATCTCATGTGCAACTCGCAACACCTCCTTTCTATACCCTACCGGCAGTACTACTTGATGAACTTCTGCCCACTTTTCATCCACCTGCATCTGTAAAGGTCTCCATTTTCTCATCAAGACATTACTTTTATGGTAATAACACTCTGGTATACACACAGATTCCTCTTCCGTGTATGCTTTCTGATACATCCGATTTATTTCTACATCTTTCTCTTGTAACTCCGCCAATTTTCCTGAACTAATAATTTCCGCTCATCCTCCACCTGTTCTTCTTCAACCAGCTAATCAAAAATCGTTGCTGATAATTGTACTTCACCTTTATTTTCAATCTCTGATTTCTCCTCTTGTCTTAACCTGTGACTTTGCGACCTTGTTACTACACGGTCCGGAAAAATGCCAGGATATTCGTCCTTCAACACTTCAGTTGTCTGATTTTCCACTAGCTTATCACCCACAGTAGGCATCAATCCCACCTGCGTTCCAGCTATATCATTACCCAAGATAAACTGTATTCCTGGACAAGATAGTTTCTCTATTACACCTACCACCACTTCACCACTCTTCACTGGACTTTCCAACCTTACCTCATATAATGGAATACTACTCCTAAAATCTAAAAACTAAAATCTCAAACGCGCAATAAAGAGAGCTAAAAGGGGTCATAAAATATCTTTGGCTAACAGTTAAGGAAAATCCCAAAGCCTTTTATTCGTATGTAAGGAGCAAGAGGGTAACTAGAGAAAGGATTGGCCCACTCAAAGACAAAAGAGGGAATTTATGCGTGGAGTCAGAGGAAATGAGTGAGCTTCTCAATGAGTACTTTGCATCGGTATTCACCAAGGAGAGGGACAGGATGGATGTTGAGGCTAGGGATGGATGTTTAAATACGCTGGGTCATGTCGGTATAAGGAAGGGGGAGGTTTTGGGTATTCTAAAAGGCATTAAGGTGGACAAGTCCTCAGGACCGGATGGGATCTATCCCAGGTTACTGAGGGAAGCGATGGACAAAATAGCTGGGGCCTTAACAGATATCTTTGGCAACATCCTTGAGCACGGGTGAGGTCCCGGACGACTGGAGAATTGCTAATGCTGTCCCTTTGTTTAAGAAGGGTAGCAGGGATAATCCAGGGAATTATAGGCCTGTGAGCTTGATGTCAGTGGCAGGCAAACTGTTGGAGAAGATACTGAGGGATAGGATCTATTCACATTTGGAAGGTCATGTCTTACAAACCTAATAGAATTCTTTGAGGAAGTGACAAAGTTAATTGATGAGGGAAGGGCTGTAGATGTCATATACATGGACTTCAGTAAAGCATTTGATAAAGTTTCCCATGGCAGGTTGATGGAAAAAGTGAAGTCGTATGGGGTTCAGGGTGTACTAGCAAGATGGATAAAGAACTGGCTGGGCAACAGGAGACAGAGAGTAGTGGTGGAAGGGAGTGTCTCAAAATGGAGAAAGGTGACTAGTGGTGTTCCACAGGGATCCGTGCTCGGACCACTGTCGTTTGTGATATACATAAATGATCTGGACGAAGGTATAAGTGGTCTGATGAGCAAGTTTGCAGATGATACTAAGATTGGTGGAGTTGCAGACAACGAGGAGGACTGTCAGAGAATACAGCAAAATATCGATAGATTGGAGAGTTGGGCAGAGAAATGGCAGATGGAGTTTAATCCAGGCAAATGCGAGGTGATGCATTTTGGAAGATCTAACTCAAAAGCAGACTATATGGTCAATGGAAGAGTCCTGGGGAAAATTGATGTACAGAGAGATCTGGGAGTTCAGGTCCATTGTACCCTGAAGGTGGTAACGCAGGTTGATAGAGTGGTCAAGAAGGCAGACAGCATGCTTGCCTTCATCAGACGGGGTATTGAGTACAAGAGTTGGCAGGTCATGTTACAGTTGTATCGGACTTTGGTTAGGCCACATTTGGAATACTGGGTGCAGTTCTGGTCGCCACATTATCAGAAGGATGTGAATGCTTTAGAGAGGGTGCAGAGGAGGTTCACCAGGATGTTGCCTGATATGGAGGGTGCTAGCTATGAAGAAAGGTTGAGTAGATTAGGATTGTTTTCATTGGAAAGACGGAGGTTGAGGGGAAACCTGATTGAGGTCTACAAAATTATGAGAGATATGGACAGGGTGGATAGCAACAAGCTTTTTCCAAGAGTGGGGGTGTCAATTACAAGGGGTCACAATTTCAAGGTGAGAGGGGAAACGATTAAGGGCGATGTGCATGGAATGTTTTTTACGCAGAGGGTGGTGGGTGCCTGGAATGCTTTGCCAGCGGAGGTGGTAGAAGCGGGCACGATAGCATAATTTAAGATGCATCTGGACAGATATATGAATGGGTGGGGAACAGAGAGAAGTAGACCTTGGAAAATAGGCAACAGGTTTAGATAAAGGATCTGGATCGGCGCAGGCTGGGAGGGCCGAAGGGCCTGTTCCTGTGCTGTAATTTTCTTTGTTCTTTGTTTTTCCTCTCACCCTGAATTCCACATATTACCACCTTTTCAGGCAACATTCTTCGCAAACTACATAACTCTTACCATTAAAGATTGACTAGCTCCCGTATCTCTTAAAATTGTAACTTCTTTACCTGCTCCTCCTGATACACATGAGTAAATTTTACCTACACAAGTAAATTCTTTAAAGAGATCTGGCAGCTTACCTATCACCTCTTGATCAGGGTGTACAATCTTTTGCACCTCCTTCGCTTCACTTGGGGTTTCCTTTACCACTCCAACAAATTCCACTGTCTTATCCTGTTTTATCACATCAGCCTTCCCAGTGCTTTTCACCAACACTGACTTTACATGGCCTAGTTTATCACAGTGAAAACATTTGAAACTTTTCATTTCTTTTCCACCCTCCTGGATTTCTTTTTTAATCTGAGGTACACTCTCCTTATTATCTCCCATCAGATCACCTTTACCTTTCCCACTTGAGTATTTCTCATGTCCCCAGTTTCTATCCCTCACAGACTGAAACTGATGTCGGAAACCAAGCTTTGATTTATGAACTGATTCATAATCATCTGCCATTTCTGCTGCTAACCTCGCAGTTTTAACCCTCTGCTCTTCCACACGAGTTCTCACTACATCCGGAATTGAATTTTTAAACTCCTCCAAAAGTATAATTTCTCTGAGAGCTTCAAACGTTTGGTCTACTTTCAAAGTCCTTATCCAACTCTCAAAATTACTCTGTTTGATCCTTTCAAACTCCATGTATGTTTCACCAAATTATTTCCTTAAATTTCTAAACCTTTGTCTGTCGGCTTCAGGCACTAGTTCATATGCACCTAGGATGGATTTTTTTCACCCCCTCATACGTCCCAGATACCTCCTCCGGCAAACACTTCACGAGCCCTACCTATCAACTTTGTTTGAATCAGTAATACCCACATGTCCTGTGGTCATTTCATTTGTTTAGCCACCTTCTCAAATGAAATGAAAAAGGCTTCCATCTCCTTCTCGTCAAACCTTGGCAATGCTTGGACATATTTAAATAGAGCCTTCGACTTTGACGCTGTTTCTCACTATCCTCATCACTATCATCCAACTGTACGTTTCCCTTTACATCTGCCAATTTTAACTAACTGTCATGTTTCATGGCCATTTTCTGAAGTGCAAACTCTCTCTATCTTTTTCCCTAATCTGTATCTTCCTTTCTCTTTCTTGTTGTTCTGCTCGGGATATTCTTTATTTTCTCGTTTCTTCTCTCTCCTTTTCTTTTCCTCTCTCTCTTTCTTTTTCCTCTCTATCTCTTTCTCTTTCTTTTTACTCTTCCGTATTCAAGCTGCTTTAATTCTCTCATGTTCCATTTGTTTAATTTGTAACTGAATTCCTGCCATTTCCAATGAGTCAAACTGTATCTCAGGCAACTTTAAATGCTTAGCCACCACCATAATTAACACATATTTTCGCATTTTGTCAGGTAATGTTAATTGCAATGTTTTTGCCAAATCTAACAGTCTGCTTTTAGTCTCTGTCCAATAGGTACTGCGTGTGACCGTCTCCACTCCCAAAAACTTCAGAGCCTCTGAAAGAGCCATTGTCCACAACACACTCCCCACTTAAACTAGAATACTACACCTGAAAAATAACCACAATAAGCTCACCCCTCACTGTCTTTAAGTTCACTGAGCCAATCCAATAGATAGACTTTTATCCCAGACGAGCCCCCAATTTGTTATGGGCCAGGGTTTAGAGAGCCTCAACATGTATCATGGACTTCACCTGACCCACAACTTTTAATAGATTGTGGTATGGGGAGCACATGGCCCAGTCTACAGGTGTGGTACAGCAGAAATGGAAAAGTATTTTTTTAAGCAAAACAATGTTTATTCTATGAACTCAAGTTGACCGTTTTAAAACATACAGTGAACATCTTAGCAACCATCAATTCAAATACAACCCCCAAAGAATACAACACTAAGTAATAGAACATAGAACATAGAACAGTACAGCACAGAACAGGCCCTTCAGCCCTCAATGTTGTGCCGAGCCATGATCACCCTACTCAAACCCACGTATCCACCCTATACCCGTAACCCAACAACCCCCTCTTAACCTTACTTTATTAGGACACTACGGGCAATTTAGCATGGCCAATCCACCTAACCCGCACATCTTTGGACTGTGGGAGGAAACCGGAGCACCCGGAGGAAACCCACGCACACAGGGGGAGGACGTGCAGACTCCACACAGACAGTGACCCAGCCGGGAATCGAACCTGGGACTCTGGAGCTGTGAAGCATTTATGCTAACCACCATGCTACCCTGCTGCCCCTAATCCTTAATAACTTCCCAAGCAACATCCCGAAGACAAAAGAAACACCTTTTAACAGAAGCACATCAGGTTTAAATTCACTACTGAGAACATTTATAATTCTGAATTCACCAAATGATCAAGAGATAGTCTTTTCATGGCAGAGAGATCAACAGTACACCTGCTTGGTCTGGCTTCAGCTCCAACACTGAAAACGAAACAAAAACACACCCTGCAGCAAACAGCCTAAAAGGAAAGTAAAAAGCTGACAGATAGCCCAGCTGCACCCACTCTCTGACATCACTGATGAACACTCATTTCTTAAAGGTACATTTCTTAAACACTCATTTCTTAAAGGTACTCTCACATGACAGGAGGAACAAGTGGCCATCTCCAAGGAGGAGGATGAGGACGAGCCAGGGGAGGGCCAGCCGGACCAGCCAAAGGATGGATGATAGGCGGCAGCAACGAGAGTCCGGCAAACCCGAGGGGGGGGGGGTCAGGGAGACCCTCATCCTCGCCCGCTTCACAAAGGACATGACCTCATCCCTCATGTCCCCATCCCCAACTCCACTTTCAGCCCCATCTCCGCATTCCTCTGCCTTCCCCCTCCACCCTCACAATCCCCGCCCCTCCTCCAAATCCCACCCTCCCAGGATCTGTGTAACATCACTCCAGGGTGCTGGGACGGTGGTCACTGTCGAGGGCTGAGGGGGGGGGGGGGGGGTGATGATAACCAACAGAGAGCTGAGCGCTGGTGCTCCTCAATCCCTGCCTTGGTCTGATCCCTGCCTGTCTGCTGAGTGCTCGCTCACCACCTGTAGATGGTGTTCCCGGGGGAGGAGGGGAGCCCAGGTCCCTGTGACCAGGGAGATGGGGCCTGGAATTGGTGCTCGGCTTGCATTGCTGAACAAAGTGCCAGAGGCGTCATATTGGTCGAGGTCAACAGACTTTTATTTTTTTAATATTTCATTAGGGTATTTGCAATTTTTATAATAACAATAACAGCGACATAAACATGGCACAATAAATATTTCCACCCCGTCACAATCTTCACACCCCCAACAATAAAACAACTCCCCCCATTTGGAATTCTGCTTCTGCTGACATTTTAATTTTCCCCGAGAAAGTCGACGAACGGCTCCACCTCCTGGAGAACCCCAGCATTGACACTCCGGGCATGCCCAAAACATGTGGACATGATTTGCTGGACTTCCCACGCAACTCGCGCACCTGTCCTCTACCCTGAAAACCTTGCTCATCCGGCCCACCGTCAAGGATTACCTTGAATTGTATCAGGCTAAGCCTGGCACACGATGAGGATGCGTTAATCCTGTTTAGGGCATCCGCCCACTCACCTGCCTCAATCTCTTCCCCCAGTTCATTTTCCCACTTGCCCTTTAGCCCCTCCACCGGAGTTTGCTCCGATTCCATAAGTTCCTGGTAAATGTCGGATACCTTCCCCTCTCCCACCCAGGTACTGGAGACTACCCTGTCCTGTATCCCCCCCTGGTGGCAGGAGCGGGAAGGTCGGTATCTGACTTCTGAAGTCTCGCACCTGCAGATACCTAAACCCATTCCCTGCTGGCAATTCAAATTTATCCTCCAAGGCTTTCAAGCTGGGGAAGCTCCCGTCGTGGTCAACAGATTTTAATGACTTACAGAAGTGTTCCAACTGCCCCACTCTCTGTCTCAGCACTGACCCTCCGACAGTACAGCACTCTCTCAGCACTGACCCTCCGACAGTACAGCACCCTCTCAGCACTGACACTCCGACAGTACAGCACTCTCTCAGCACTGACCCTCCGACAGTACAGCACTCTCTCAGCACTGACACTCCGACAGTACAGCACTCCCTCAGCACTGACCCTCCGACAGTACAGCACTCTCTCAGCACTGACCCTCCGACAGTACAGCACTCTCTCAGCACTGACACTCCGACAGTACAGCACTCCCTCAGCACTGACCCTCCGACAGTACAGCACTCTCTCAGCACTGACCCTCCGACTGTACAGCACTCTCTCAGCACTGACCCTCCGACAGTACAGCACTCTCTCAGCACTGACCCTCCGACAGTACAGCACTCTCTCAGCACTGACCCTTCGACAGTACGCCACTCTCTCAGCACTGACACTCCGACAGTACAGCACTCCCTCAGCACTGACCCACCGACATTACACCACTTTCAGCACTGAGCCTCCGACAGTACAGCACTCCCTCAGCACTGACCCGCCGACAGTACAGCACTCCCTCAGCACTGACCCACCGACAGTACAGCACTCCCTCAGCACTGACCCACCGACATTACACCACTTTCAGCACTGACCCTCCGACAGTACAGCACTCCCTCAGCACTGACCGCCGACAGTACAGCACTCCCTCAGCACTGACCCTCCGACAGCACAGCACTCCCTCAGCACTGACCCTCCGACAGCACAGCACTCTCTCAGCACTGACCCACCGACAGTACAGCACTCCCTCAGCACTGACCCACCGACATTACACCACTTTCAGCACTGACCCTCCGACAGTACAGCACTCCCTCAGCACTGACCCGCCGACAGTACAGCACTCCCTCAGCACTGATGCTCCGACAGTACAGCACTCTCTCAGCACTGACCCTCCGACAGTACAGCACTCTCTCAGCACTGACCCACCGACAGTACAGCACTCCCTCAGCACTGATGCTCCGACAGTACAGCACTCTCTCAGCACTGACCCTCCGACAGTACAGCACTCCCTCAGTACTGACCCTCCGACAGTACAGCATTCTGTCAGCAGTGACCCTCTGACAGTGCAGCACTCCCTCAGCACTGACCCTCCGACAGTGCGGCGCTGCCTCAGCACTGACCCTCCGACAGTACAGCACTCTCTCAGCACTGACCCTCCGACAGTACAGCACTCCCTCAGCACTGACCCTCCGACAGTACAGCACTCTCTCAGCACTGACCCGCCAACAGTACAGCACTCTCTCAGCACTGACCCACCAACAGTACAGCACTCCCTCAGCACTGACCCTCCGACAGTACAGCACTCCCTCAGCACTGACCGCCGACAGTACAGCACTCCCTCAGCACCGACCTTCCGACAGTACAGCACTCCCTCAGCACCGACCTTCCGACAGTACAGCACTCCCTCAGCACTGACCCTCCGACAGTGCAGCGCCCCCTCAGCACTGACACTCGACAGTACAGCGCTCCCTCGGCACTGACCCTCCGACAGTGCGGCGCTCCCTCAGCACTGACCCACCGACAGTACAGCACTCCCTCAGCACTGACCCTCCGACAGTACAGCCCTCCCTCAGCACTGACCCTCCGACAGTGCAGCACTCTCTCAGCACTGACCGCCGACAGTAAAGCACTCTCTCAGCACTGACCCTCCGACAGTACAGCACTCCCTCAGCACTGACCCTCCGACAGTACGCCACTCCCTCAGTACTGACCCTCCGACAGTGCTGCGCTATCTGAGCACTGACCCTCCGACAGTACGGCGCTATCTGAGCACTGACCCTCCGACAGTACAGCACTCCCTCAGTACTGACCCTCCGACAGTACAGCACTCTTGTCAGCACTGACCCTCTGACAGTGCAGCACTCCCTCAGCACTGACCCTCTGACAGTGCGGCGCTCCCTCAGCACTGACCCTCCGACAGTGCGGCGCACCCTCAGCACTGACCCTCCGACAGTGCGGCGCTCCCTCAGCACTGAGCCTCCGACAGTACAGCACTCTGTCAGCACTGACCCGCCGACAGTACGCCACTCTCTCAGCACTGACCCACCGACAGTACAGCACTCCCTCAGCACTGACCCTCCTATAGTGCGATGCTCCCTCAGTCCTGCACATCCGACAGCGCGACGCTCTCTCAGTAATGACCCGCCGACAGTGCAGGGCTCCCTCAGTACTGATTCTGCGACACTGCGGAGCTCCCTCAGTACTGACCCACCGACAGTATAGCACTCTCTCAGCACTGACCCTCCGACAGTACAGCACTCTCTCAGCACTGACCCTCCGACAGTACAGCACTCCCTCAGCACTGACCCTCCGACAGTACGCCACTCCCTCAGTACTGACCCTCCGACAGTAAGCCACTCCCTCAGCACTGACCCGCCAACAGTATAGCACTCTCTCAGCACTGACCCTCCGACAGTACGCCACTCTCTCAGCACTGACCCTCCGACAGTACGCCACTCTCTCAGCACTGACCCTCCAACAGTACAGCACTCCCTCAGCACTGACCCGCCAGCAGTATAGCACTCTCTCAGCACTGACCCTCCGACAGTACAGCACTCCCTCAGCACTGACCCGCCAACAGTATAGCACTCTCTCAGCACTGACCCTCAGACAATACAGCACTCTCTCAGCACTGACCCTCCGACAGTACAGCACTCTCTCAGCACTGACCCTCCGACAGTACAGCGCTCCCTCAGCACTGACCCTCCGACAGTACAGCACTCCCTCAGCACTGACTCTCCGACAGTACAGCACTCTCTCAGCACTGACCCTCCGACAGTGCAGTACTCTCTCAGCACTGACCCGCCGACAGTACAGCACTCCCTCAGCACTGACCCTCCGACAGTGCGGCGCTCTCTCAGCACTGACCCTCCGACAGTGCAGTACTCTCTCAGCACTGACCCGCCGACAGTACAGCACTCCCTCAGCACTGACCTCCGACAGTATAGCTTCCCTCAGCACTGCCCCTCCGACAGTGCGGCGCTCCCTCAACACTGACCCTCCCACAATGCCCACTCTCTGAACACTGCCCCTCCGACAGTGCAGCATTCCCTCAGCACTGACCCTCCGACAGTGCGGCGCTCCCTCAGCACTGACCCTCCCACACTGCCCACTCTCTCAGCACTGACCCTCCGACAGTGCGCCACTCTCTCAGCACTGACCCTCCGACAGTATTGCACTCCCTCAGCACTGACCTCCGACAGTATAGCACTCTCTGAACACTGACCCTCCGACAGTACAGCACTCCCTCAGCACTGACCGCCGACAGTACAGCACTCCCTCAGCACTGACCCGCCGACAGTACACCACTCTCTCAGCACTGACCCTCCGACAGTACAGCACTCTCTCAGCACTGACACTCCGACAGTACAGCACTCCCTCAGCACTGACCCTCCGACAGTACAGCACTCTCTCAGCACTGACCCTCCGACTGTACAGCACTCTCTCAGCACTGACCCTCCGACAGTACAGCACTCTCTCAGCACTGACCCACCGACATTACACCACTTTCAACACTGAGCCTCCGACAGTACAGCACTCCCTCAGCACTGACCCGCCGACAGTACAGCACTCCCTCAGCACTGACCCACCGACAGTACAGCACTCCCTCAGCACTGACCCACCGACATTACACCACTTTCAGCACTGACCCTCCGACAGTACAGCACTCCCTCAGCACTGACCCGCCGACAGCACAGCACTCCCTCAGCACTGACCCTCCGACAGCACAGCACTCTCTCAGCACTGACACTCCGACAGTACAGCACTCCCTCAGCACTGACCCACCGACAGTACAGCACTCCCTCAGTACTGACCGCCGACAGTACAGCACTCTCTGAGCACTGACACTCCGACAGTGCGGCGCTATCTGAGCACTGACCCTCCGACAGTACAGCGCTCCCTCAGTACTGACCCTCCGACAGTACAGCATTCTGTCAGCACTGACCCTCTGACAGTGCAGCACTCCCTCAGCACTGACCCTCCGACAGTGCAGCGCTCCCTCAGTACTGACCCTCCGACAGTACAGCACTCTCTCAGCACTGACCCTCCGACAGTGCAGCGCTCCCTCAGTACTGGCCCTCCGACAGTACAGCGCTCCCTCAGTACTGACCCTCCGACAGTACAGCATTCTGTCAGCACTGACCCTCTGACAGTGCAGCACTCCCTCAGTACTGACCCTCCGACAGTACAGCACTCTCACAGCACTGACCCACCAACAGTACAGCACTCCCTCAGCACTGACCCTCCGACAGTACAGCACTCCCTCAGCACTGACCGGCGACAGTACAGCACTCCCTCAGCACCGACCTTCCGACAGTACAGCACTCCCTCAGCACCGACCTACCGACAGTACAGCACTCCCTCAGCACTGACCCTCCGACAGTGCAGCGCCCCCTCAGCACTGACACTCGACAGTACAGCGCTCCCTCGGCACTGACCCTCCGACAGTGCGGCGCTCCCTCAGCACTGACCCACCGACAGTACAGCACTCCCTCAGCACTGACCCTCCGACAGTACAGCACTCCCTCAGCACTGACCCTCCGACAGTGCAGCACTCTCTCAGCACTGACCGCCGACAGTAAAGCACTCTCTCAGCACTGACCCTCCGACAGTACAGCACTCCCTCAGCACTGACCCTCCGACAGTACGCCACTCCCTCAGTACTGACCCTCCGACAGTGCTGCGCTATCTGAGCACTGACCCTCCGACAGTACGGCGCTATCTGAGCACTGACCCTCCGACAGTACAGCACTCTGTCAGCACTGACCCTCTGACAGTGCAGCACTCCCTCAGCACTGACCCTCCGACAGTGCGGCGCTCCCTCAGCGCTGACCCTCCGACAGTACAGCACTCTGTCAGCACTGACCCTCTGACAGTGCAGCACTCCCTCAGCACTGACCCTCCGACAGTACAGCACTCTGTCAGCACTGACCCTCTGACAGTGCAGCACTCCCTCAGTACTGACCCTCCGACAGTGCGGCGCTCCCTCAGCACTGACCCTCCGACAGTGCGGCGCACCCTCAGCACTGACCCTCCGACAGTGCGGCGCTCCCTCAGCACTGAGCCTCCGACAGTACAGCACTCTCTCAGCACTGACCCACCGACAGTACAGCACTCCCTCAGTACTGACCGCCGACAGTACAGCACTCCCTCAGCACTGACCCTCCGACAGCACAGCACTCCCTCAGCACTGACCCTCCGACAGCACAGCACTCTCTCAGCACTGACCCACCGACAGTACAGCACTCCCTCAGCACTGACCCACCGACATTACACCACTTTCAGCACTGACCCTCCGACAGTACAGCACTCCCTCAGCACTGACCCTCTGACAGTACAGCACTCCCTCAGCACTGACCCTCCGACAGTACAGCACTCCCTCAGCACTGACCCGCCGACAGTACAGCACTCCCTCAGCACTGATGCTCCGACAGTACAGCACTCTCTCAGCACTGACCCTCCGACAGTACAGCACTCTCTCAGCACTGACCCACCGACAGTACAGCACTCCCTCAGCACTGATGCTCCGACAGTACAGCACTCTCTCAGCACTGACCCTCCGACTGTACAGCACTCTCTCAGCACTGACCCTCCGACAGTACAGCACTCTCTCAGCACTGACCCACCGACAGTACAGCACTCCCTCAGTACTGACCGCCGACAGTACAGCACTCCCTCAGCACCGACCTTCCGACAGTACAGCACTCTCTCAGCACTGACCCTCCGACAGTACGCCACTCTCTCAGCACTGACCCTCCGACAGTACAGCACTCTCTCAGCACTGACCCTCCAACAGCACAGCAGTCCCTCAGTACTGACCCTCCGACAGTACAGCACTCTCTGAGCACTGACACTCCGACAGTGCGGCGCTATCTGAGCACTGACCCTCCGACAGTACAGCGCTCCCTCAGTACTGACCCTCCGACAGTACAGCATTCTGTCAGCACTGACCCTCTGACAGTGCAGCACTCCCTCAGCACTGACCCTCCGACAGTGCGGCGCTGCCTCAGCACTGACCCTCCGACAGTACAGCACTCTCTCAGCACTGACCCTCCGACAGTAAGCCACTCCCTCAGCACTGACCCGCCAACAGTACAGCACTCTCTCAGCACTGACCCTCCGACAGTACAGCACTCCCTCAGCACTGACCGCCGACAGTACAGCACTCCCTCAGCACCGACCTTCCGACAGTACAGCACTCCCTCAGCACCGACCTTCCGACAGTACAGCACTCCCTCAGCACTGACCCTCCGACAGTGCAGCGCCCCCTCAGCACTGACACTCGACAGTACAGCGCTCCCTCGGCACTGACCCTCCGACAGTGCGGCGCTCCCTCAGCACTGACCCACCGACAGTACAGCACTCCCTCAGCACTGACCCTCCGACAGTACAGCACTCCCTCAGCACTGACCCTCCGACAGTGCAGCACTCTCTCAGCACTGACCGCCGACAGTAAAGCACTCTTGTCAGCACTGACCCTCTGACAGTACAGCACTCCCTCAGCACTGACCCTCCGACAGTACGCCACTCCCTCAGTACTGACCCTCCGACAGTGCTGCGCTATCTGAGCACTGACCCTCCGACAGTACGGCGCTATCTGAGCACTGACCCTCCGACAGTACAGCACTCTTGTCAGCACTGACCCTCCGACAGTGCGGCGTTCCCTCAGCACTGACCCTCCGACAGTGCGGCGCTCCCTCAGTACTGACCCTCCGACAGTACAGCACTCTTGTCAGCACTGACCCTCCGACAGTGCGGCGTTCCCTCAGCACTGACCCTCCGACAGTGCGGCGCGCCCTCAGCACTGACCCTCCGACAGTGCGGCGCTCCCTCAGCACTGACCCTCCAACAGTGCGGCGCTCCCTCAGCACTGAGCCTCCGACAGTACAGCACTCTGTCAGCACTGACCCGCCGACAGTACGCCACTCTCTCAGCACTGACCCACCGACAGTACAGCACTCCCTCAGTACTGATTCTGCGACACTGCGGAGCTCCCTCAGTACTGACCCACCGACAGTATAGCACTCTCTCAGCACTGACCCTCCGACAGTACAGCGCTCCCTCAGCACTGACCCTCCGACAGTACGCCACTCCCTCAGTACTGACCCTCCGACAGTAAGCCACTCCCTCAGCACTGACCCGCCAACAGTATAGCACGCTCTCAGCACTGACCCTCCAACAGTACAGCACTCTCTCAGCACTGACCCTCCGACAGTACAGCACTCTCTCAGCACTGACCCTCCGACAGTACGCCACTCTCTCAGCACTGACCCTCCAACAGTACAGCACTCCCTCAGCACTGACCCGCCAGCAGTATAGCACTCTCTCAGCACTGACCCTCCGACAGTACAGCACTCCCTCAGCACTGACCCGCCAACAGTATAGCACTCTCTCAGCACTGACCCTCAGACAATACAGCACTCTCTCAGCACTGACCCTCCGACAGTACAGCACTCTCTCAGCACTGACCCTCCGACAGTACAGCGCTCCCTCAGCACTGACCCTCCGACAGTACAGCACTCCCTCAGCACTGACTCTCCGACAGCACAGCACTCTCTGAGCACTGACCCTCCGACAGTGCGGCGCTCTCTCAGCACTGACCCTCCGACAGTGCAGTACTCTCTCAGCACTGACCCGCCGACAGTACAGCACTCCCTCAGCACTGACCTCCGACAGTATAGCTTCCCTCAGCACTGACCCTCCGACAGTGCGGCGCTCCCTCAACACTGACCCTCCCACACTGCCCACTCTCTGAACACTGCCCCTCCGACAGTGCAGCATTCTCTCAGCACTGACCCTCCGACAGTGCGGCGCTCCCTCAGCACTGACCCTCCCACACTGCCCACTCTCTCAGCACTGACCCTCCGACAGTGCGCCACTCTCTCAGTCACTGACCCTCCGACAGTATAGCACTCTCTGAACACTGACCCTCCGACAGTGCGGCGCTCCCTCAGCACTGACCCGCCGACAGTACAGGGCTGCCTCAGCACTGACCCTCCGACAGTGCAGCACTCCCTCAGCACTGACCGCCGACAGTATAGCACTCCCTCAGCACTGACCGCCGACAGTATAGCACTCTCTGAACACTGACCCTCCGACAGTACAGGACTCCCTCAGCACTGACCCGCCGACAGTACAGGACTGCCTCAGCACTGACTGCCGACAGTACAGCACTCCCTCAGCACTGACCCTCCGACAGTACACCACTCTCTCAGCACTGACCCTCCGACAGTACAGCGCTCCCTCAGCACTGACCCTCCGACAGTACACCACTCTCTCAGCACTGACCCTCCGACAGTACAGCACTCCCTCAGCACTGAACCTCTGACAGTGCGGTGCTCTCTCAGCACTGACCCGGCGACAGTACAGCACTCCCTCAGCACTGACCGCCGACAGTGTGGCGCTCCCTCAGGACTGACCTCCGACAGTTCAGCACTGACCCGCCGACAGTGCGGCGCTCCCTCAGCACTGACCGCCGACAGTGCGGCGCTCCCTCAGCACTGACCCGCCGACAGTGTGGCATTCTCTCAGCACTGACCCGCCGACAGTAAAGCACTCTGTCAGCACTGACCTGCCGACAGTACAGCACTCCCTCAGCACTGACCTCCGACTGTATAGCACTCCCTCAGCACTGACCCTCTGACAGTACAGCACTCCCTCAGCACTGACCCGCCGACAGTACAGCACTCCCTCAGCACTGACCCTCCGACAGTACAGCACTCTCTCAGCACTGACCCGCCGACAGTACAGCACTCCCTCAGCACTGACCCGCCGACAGTACAGCACTCCCTCAGCACTGACCCTCCGACAGTACAGCACTCTCTCAGCACTGACCCTCCGACAGTAAAGCACTCTCTCAGCAATGACCCTCCGACAGTACAGCACTCTCTCAGCAATGACCCTCCGACAGTAAAGCACTCTCTCAGCAATGACCCTCCGACAGTGCGGCGCTCTCTCAGCAATGACCCTCCGACAGTAAAGCACTCGGTCAGCACTGACCTCCGACAGTGCCCTGCTCAGTGTGGATTGTTCAGGCATGTTTAGAGGAAGCTGGCCAAGCACAGTTAGCACCTGGAACTGGGACTTGAACTTTGTGTGAAAGTTTCATGTTTTAATGTTGTTGGGGGTTCAGAGAGAGAGAGAGATAGAGGGATTTCTTCCTCCCTCTGCGGGGGAATGTAGGAGCTCCAGTTTCAGCCCAAATCCCCACGCAGTGAAAACCATCGCCGGGGCAACTGCCTCGGAGTTGCTGTCGTTCCCACTTCACCCGAACGAGAACCAGGACCTGCTTGGGATCGTTGAATGATTATATCAAGGAGGATCCGAATGAACTCAGAGAGCTGAATAGTTTAAGTCTAATCTCCATGACACGGGCATGGCTATACAGTGAGCGAGGTGGTGAACTAAATATTCTAAGGGTCACAGAAATAAAAAACTGGAGGGGTAGCCTTTTTATTTAGTAAAGGATAATAATCATCTTTATTGTCACAAGTAGGCTTACATTAACACTGCAATGCAGTTACTGTGAAAAGCCCTGAATGCCACACTCCGGCGCCTGTTCGGGTACACAGAGGGAGAATTCAGAATGTCCCATTCCCCTAACAAGCACGTCTTTCGGGACTTGTGAGAGGAAATCCACACAGAGATAGAGAGAACGTGCAGACTCCGCACAGACAGTGACCCAAGCCGGGAATCGAACCGAGACTCTGGAGCTGTGAAGCGACAGTGCTAACCATTGTGCTACCGTGTAGCCCTTGGCATAAAGAACAGGGGTGAGGAAGGATTGGACCCTTGAAGTGGAGTCCGCATGAGAATCACACAGAATAAAAAAACACTGGCCGAGTCGTTCACAGGCCTTTCTCACAGAGGGTGTTAACGAAGAGATTACTGGAGCCTGGAGTTGAGGCAATGCACTAATTGTGGGGGGAATTTAATCTTCACATAGGTGGGGACAATCAAATTGTCAAGAATGGTCTGGAAGATGGCTTTGTTTGTTTGTCTGTTTCCGGGAACAATACGTTGTGGAGCTGACTAGACCTGGTATTAGAATAATTTATTCCTGCAATCCAGAAACAGGCCACTCGGCCCATTGAGTCTGCACCGACCCTCTGAATGAGCACTAGGCTCACTACTACTACGCCCTATCCCCGTAACTCCCCCTAACATCCTGCACATTTTTGGACACTAAGGGGCAATTTATCATGGCCCATCCACCTAACCTGCACATCTTTGGACTGTGAGAGAACCAGAGCATCCGGAGGAAACCCACGCAGACACGGGGAGAACGTATAGACTCCGCACAGTCACCCAAGGCCGGAATTGAACCCGGGACCTGGCGCTGGGAAGCAACAGTGCTTTTGACTTTTTAAAAATAAATTTAGAGTACCCAATTATTTTTTCCAATTAAGGGGCAATTTAGTGTGGTCAATCTACCTACCCTGCACATCTTTGGGCTGTGGGTGTGAAACCCACGCAGACACGGCGGGAATGTGCAAACTCCACATGGACAGTGACCCAGGGCCGGGATTCGAACCCGGGTCCTCAGCGCCGTAGGCAGAAATGCTAACCACTGTGCCACCGTGCTGCCCTTAGCAACAGTGCTAAGCACTGTGCCACTCATTGTGTAATGAAGCAGTGTTCATTTATAATGTAATTAGCTTTGACTTGAATTAGCTTTAATTGGTAATGAGCTTTGACACAGAGTCATCCAGACTCGAACCGTTCACTCCTTTCCCTCTCAGACCTGCTGAGATTGTCCGGCATTTTCTGTTTTCGTTTCAGATTCCAGGAGGGCGCAGTAACTTACTTCACTCTGCAATGTCGTAGTTTAACAAACTGTTTGGTTTGGAATTCCGGATTGAACCATGACAATCACCCCCTCCAGTTTGACAGTGACACACTCCAATCAGAAACGAGAATCCTCGACTTGAACAAAGCCAATGGAATTGGTATGAGGGGAGTGGCTAACGTTGATTCGAGGTAAATAAACAGTGGGAAGCATTTAAAGAAACAATTCAAAATGTTCAACAAAAAATACATTCCATTGAAAAAGCAAAACCTCAGCGAGAATGATCCCTCCATGGCTCACTCAGCGTTACTCAGAAAAGAGGCGTATAATGTATTAAAGAAATGTCTGACCTATTGGGAAATAGAGATAGTTGAAGTAATTTATATTTGTATGTTGTGTGTTAGGCATTGCGGTGATTGTATTAATTTCAGATTTGTTGTATAATATGTAGTTGTGGAGTAAGGGTTAAACACAGGTCAAGGGAAATGGCTTCTACAGAGCGTACACACACTTTCCCCGTCCATACAACCAGAACGCTGTCCCAATGTGGGTGGATATTATATCGTCTAATAACGAGCTCCAGCTAGGCAGGCCTCCGCCCTCTAGCAGAGAAGCTCGTATTTCCCGCATCCCACGCAGAGATCGCTTTGGGTATTCCCGTGGGCCTCCTGAGGGTTACTGCAGTTAGTGCGCGACTGCTGCAGTCATGTGTTTTGAAGTCCTGGTTTGAAAAGCAGCTCGGCGTTTTGGAGACCGAGGTGCAATTAAAGGAGCGTAAAACTCATAATCCATTCCAGCCATGGATATTCCATGTGCACAGTGACGTTAGGCTAATGGAGTTTTATTTACAGAAAGAGGGAGAGTAGAGAATGCTGGCAGAGTTAGAGACTAAGTGTTGAGGCCGGGACTGAATCGGTGGTGTTCTACACCAGGAAAATTGGTTCCGTTCCCAGAGCAATTCATCAACCGTTAATGGGCTAGCACCAGAGCAACGTGGAACACGATTCGTCAGGGTCGGGATTGACACTCGAGAGGCTGATAATATTAGCACTGCACACCCCACACACACCACCCCAACCAACAAGATGGCAGAAGACCTGATTCACCGATACGGAACTGAAGATGCTGCTGGATGCCGTGAGGCGGGTTACCCTATACCCCGGGGTGGGGAGGAGGCTGCCACCTGCCACCGTGCACCGGGCCTGGGAGCAGGTGGGAGGCGCCGTGGGCAATACTGCCAGGATCGGTCAGCAGAGCAGGAAGAAAACTGCACGACTTTCTTAGGGCAGCCAGGGTGAGTAGGCAGCACTATGCTCCTGACCTCAGACCCATAATATACCCAGATACGGACAGCGACGGGAACCCTCAACCCGCAGCCCAAAACACCCGGGAGCACCAGTCCGTGGACGAGACTGACTTCCTGACAGCTCTCTCAAACACCCTCCAGCATCCCAGCGACCCTGGACGTGCAGAGTAGAATGCATTGGCGCAGTGTCGAGGAACTGGATCACCGGGCAGCACGGTAGCCCAGTGGATAGCATTGTGGCTTCACAGCGCCAGGGTCCCAGGTTCGATTCCCCACTGGGTCACTGTCTGTGCGGAGTCTGAATGTTCTCCCCGTGTCTGCATGGGTTTCCTCCGGGTGCTCCGGTTTCCTCCCACAGTCCAAAGTTGTGCAGGTTAGGTGGTTTGGTAATGCTAAATTCCCCTTAGTATCCAAAAATGTTTAGGAGGGTTATTGGGTTGTGGGGATAGGGTGGAAGTGAGGGCTTAAGTGGGTCGTTGCAGGCTCGATGGGCTGAATGGCCTTCTTCTACATTGTATGTTCAATGTAATAATGGCATTCGTTTGCACGCCACCACCTTGTCGTCACGACTGATTCTCCACCCAATCGTGTTTTGTGATTATGGCATTGGTTGACAGTGAACCCCGCCCATTTAGAGAAAATGCAACGAATGGGAGGAACCTTGAGAGTGAAGGTGGCCCCGAGTCCAGAAGTGGCAATCTTTGGAGAGTCGGAAGACCCAGGAGTCCAGGGGGCAGGAGAGGTCGATGTTTTGACCTTTGCCTCCCTGGTAGCCCGGAGACAGATCCTGTTGGCCTGGAGTGACTTGGGGCTCCCGAAACCGAGGGTTTGGGTGAACGACCTTCATTTATTATTTGAATTCCTGTTTGCTCTCTTTTTGGTGTGGTTGTGGTTGATGCGTATATATATAAATGCCTAAATAAAAATATTTAAAAAAAAACTAATGGGAGGAGCCAGGGCTGTACGACGTCTCTAGCAGAGTTGAGCTTTTGGTTGGAAGGTGAGCTGAGAAGCAGTTTCTGAAAAGTACGGCCAGATAGTCTGCATAGGGGCTGGTTTAGCACACTGGGCTAAATCGCTGGCTTTTAAAGCAGACCAGGGCAGGACAGCAGCACGGTTCAATTCCCGTACCAGCTTCCCCGAACAGGTACCGGAATGTGGCGACTAGGGGCTTTTCACAGTAACTTCATTGAAGCCTACTCGTGACAATAAGCGATTTTGATTTTTTTATTTTCATACTTCTGGTCTGTCTCTTTTACGCAGTCTCAAAAGGTCTCTCAAGTGGTTTATCCAAGACATCCCTTCTCAGCAAATATTCCTGGGTTGACTAACTGCATTTAAAAGTGGATTTCGGCCTGAGGTGGATGTTGTTTGAGTGGAGATAAAGATGGCAGGAAGGAGTTATTGTTTCACTGTATTGTTGAACCCGATCGGCATCCACCCAGGCATTGGAAACAACAGCAAACCCAGCCCTGTCAACCCAGCAAAGCCCTCCTTACTAACATCTGGGGGCTTGTGCCAAAGTTGGGAGAGCTGTCTCACAGACTAGTTAAACAACAGCCTGACATAGTCATACTCACAGAATCAGACGCTACAGACAATGTCCCAGACACCATAATCACCATTCCTGGGAATGTCCTGTCTAACTGGCAGGATAGCCCCAGCAGAGGTGGTGGCACAGTGGTGTACAGTCGGGAGAGAGTTGCCCTGGGGGTCCTCAATGTCAAATCTGGACCCCATGAAGTCTTCTGGCTTCAGGTGAAACACGGGTCCGGAAACCTCCTGCTGATACCACGTACTGGCCACCATCAGCTGCAGAATCAGTTCTCCTCCACGTTGAACGCCACTTGGAGGAAGCACTGAGGGTGGTGTGGGCACAGAATGCACTCTGGGAGCGGGATTTCAATATCGATCACCAAGAGTGGCTCAGTAGGACCACCACAGACCAATCTGGTGGGGTCTAAAGGGACACAGCTGCTGGACTGGGACTGCAGCAGGAGGTGAGGGAACCAACAAGAGGGAAAAACATACTTGACCTCATCCTCACCAACCTGCCTGCTGCAGATGCCTCTCTCCGTGACAGTATCTGTCAGAGTGAGCAGCGCACAGTCCTTGTGGAGACAAAGTCCCGTCTTCACACTGAGGACACGCTCCATCGTGTGTGAGGCACTGCCACAGCATAAACAGCAAGTGATAGACGCAGTTAAGCGATTCCATAACCAACGGGCAGATTTTTTTTGTTCCAAATTTAGGGAACCAATTATTTTTTTTTCAATTAAGGGGGAATTTAGCATGGCCAGTCCACCTAGCCTGCACATCTTTGGGTTGTGGGGTGAAACCCACGCAGACATGGGAAGAATGTACAAACTCCACAATGACCTGGGGTCACTCAATGCCCTAGGCAGCAGTGCTAACTCTGCATCACCACGCCGCCCGCAATAGGTCAGGTCTAAGCTCTGTCACATCCAGTCATGAATGGTGGTGAACAATTAAACGACTCACTGGAGGGAGGGAGCGGCTATTTCTCGGGAGCTCTGGCATCGCTCATCCTTTAATCCAGTGGTTTTTCCTGATGCACATGCTATAATTATTTGCTCTTGGTGAGTGTGTCTTATGCTATGTCCCTGGAAGATCCTGGCGGGATTGTCCGATGGGGAGCCGAGTTGTCACTTTCATGAGCTGTGAAATATACTCGATAGAGACCCCGGCCGTATCCCTTACTTTGTCTTGACCTCCACACATTGAGAGCGGTTGGAGGCGGGTGGCCAGGCCGGGTTGCAGTTTCCCGCCAAGACCTAGGTTTCTGGTTGCCTGGGCTTCGGGACGACAGCGTGGGGGAGGCGTGAGGCGAAGGCGCTTCATGGAACTCTGGACATCTCCGGAAATGCTGCTCGATGATCCGGTCATGACTTTGCAATTCATCAATAATCCTAAACTTTATCCTCTTGTGACTATGCTACTGATTTTATTATGCGGAACTCCAGACCCACAGCAATGTGGTTGACTCTTGACTGCCCTTTCAAGGGCAATTAGAACATAGAATATAGAAAAATACAGCACAGAACAGGCCCTTCGGCCCACGATGTTGTGCCAAATTTTTGTCCTAGATTAAGAATAAAGTAATCTACACCCCATCATTTACCGTAATTCATGTACCTATCCAATAGCCAATTCGGGATGGGCATAAATGTTAGCCAAGCCAGGAAGCTGAATTCCCATGAAAGATATTTTTAAAAACTCGAGTTTTAGTTTCACTTTCAAGGATGCCTGCATTTTCAGTGAGGTTTTATGACTCTTAAAGTAGGAGAAAAAAACTATGCTGCGGCTGCCTCATCACAAGGGCCCCACAGAGACAGAAAGAGCATGGAATCCCTACAGTTCAGAAGGTGATATTCAGCTGGTCAAGTCTGCACCGACCCTCCGAAAGAGCATTCTACCTAGGCCCAAGCCCCGGAACCTCACCTAACCTGCATATCTTTGTATTCTCGGCGGCAATTGATCATGACCAATCCACCTCACTTGGGAGGAAACCAGAGCTCCCAGAGGAAATTCATGCAAACTCCACAAAGTCACCTGAGGCCGGAATCTAACCCGGGTCATAGAACATAGAACATAGAACATAGAACGATACAGCGCAGTACAGGCCCTTCGGCCCTCGATGTTGCACCGACATGGAAAAAATCTAAAGGCCATCTAACCTACACTATGCCCTTATCATCCATATGCTTATCCAATAAATTTTTAAATGCCCTCAATGTTGGCATGTTCACTACTGTTGCAGGTAGGGCATTCCACGGCCTCACCACTCTTTGCGTAAAAAACCCACCTCTGACCTCTGTCCTATATCTATTACCCCTCAATTTAAGGCTATGTCCCCTCGTGCTAGCCACCTCCATCCGCGGGAGAAGGCTCTCGCTGTCCACCCTATCTAACCCTCTGATCATTTTGTATGCCTCTATTAAGTCACCTCTTAACCTTCTTCTCTCTAACGAAAACAACCTCAAGTCCATCAGCCTTTCCTCATAAGATTTTCCCTCCATACCAGGCAACATCCTGGTAAATCTCCTCTGCACCCGTTCCAAAGCTTCCACGTCCTTCCTATAATGAGGCGACCAGAACTGTACGCAATACTCCAAATGCGGCCGTACTAGAGTTTTGTACAACTGCAACATGACCTCATGGCTCCGGAACTCAATCCCTCTACCAATAAAGGCCAACACACCATAGGCCTTCTTCACAACCCTATCAACCTGGGTGGCAACTTTCAGGGATCTATGTACATGGACACCGAGATCCCTCTGCTCATCCACACTACCAAGAATTTTACCATTAGCCAAATATTCCGCATTTCTATTATTCTTTCCAAAGTGAATCACCTCACACTTCTCCACATTAAACTCCATTTGCCACCTCTCAGCCCAGCTCTGCAGCTTATCTATGTCCCTCTGTAACCTGCAACATCCTTCCGCACTGTCTACAACTCCACCGACTTTAGTGTCGTCTGCAAATTTACTCACCCATCCTTCTGCGCCCTCCTCTAGGTCATTTATAAAAATGACAAACAGCAACGGCCCCAGAACAGATCCTTGTGGTACGCCACTCGTAACGGAACTCCATTCTGAACATTTCCCATCAACTACCACTCTCTGTCTTCTTTCAACTAGCCAATTTCTGATCCACATCTCTAAATCACCCTCAATCCCCAGCCTCCGTATTTTCTGCAATAGACGACCGTGGGGAACCTTATCAAACGCTTTACTGAAATCCATATACACCACATCAACTGCTCTACCCTCGTCTACCTGTTCAGTCACCTTCTCAAAGAACTCGATAAGGTTTGTGAGGCATGACCTACCCTTCACAGAACCATGCTGACTATCCCTAATCATATTATTCCTATCTAGATGATTATAAATCGTATCTTTTATAATCCTCTCCAAGACTTTACCCACCACAGACGTTAGGCTCACCGGCCTATAGTTACCGGGGTTATCTCTACTCCCCTTCTTGAACAAAGGGACCACATTTGCTATCCTCCAGTCCTCTGGCACTATTCCTGTAGCCAATGATGACCTAAAAATCAAAGCCAAAGGCTCAGCAATCTCTTCCCTGGCTTCCCAGAGAATCCTAGGATAAATCCCATCCGGCCCCGGGGACTTATCTATTTTCACCTTGTCCAGAATTGCCAACACTTCTTCCCTACGCACCTCAATGCCATCTATTCTAATAGCCTGGGTCTCAGCATTCTCCTCCACAATATTATCTTTTTCTTGAGTGAATACTGACGAAAAGTATTCATTTAGTATCTCGCTTATCTCCTCAGCCTCCACACACAACTTCCCACCACTGTCCTTGACTGGCCCTACTCTTACCCTAGTCATTCTTTTATTCCTGACATACCTATAGAAAGCTTTTGGGTTTTCCTTGATCCTTCCTGCCAAAGACTTCTCATGTCCCCTCCTTGCTCGTCTCAGCTCTCTCTTTAGATCCTTCCTCGCTTCCTTGTAAATATCAAGCGCCCCAACTGAAACTTCACGCCTCATCTTCACATAGGCCTCCTTCTTCCTCTTAACAAGAGATTCCACTTCTTTGGTAAACCACGGTTCCCTCGCTCGACCCCTTCCTCCCTGCCTGACTGGTACGTACTTATCAAGAACATGCAATAGCTGTTCCTTGAACAAGCTCCACATATCCAGTGTGCCCAACCCTTGCAGCCTACTTCTCCAACCAACACATCCTAAGTCATGTCTAATGGCATCATAATTGCCCTTCCCCCAGCTATAACTCTTGCCCTGCGGGGTATACTTATCCCTTTCCATCACTAACGTAAAGGTCACCGAATTGTGGTCACTGTTTCCAAAGTGCTCACCTACCTCCAGATCTAACACCTGGCCTGGTTCATTACCCAAAACCAAATCCAATGTGGCCTCGCCTCTTGTTGGCCTGTCAACATATTGTGTCAGGAAACCCTCCTGCACACATTGTACAAAGAATGACCCATCTAATGTACTCGAACTATATCTTTTCCAGTCAATATTTGGAAAGTTAAGTCTCCCATAACAACTACCCTGTTACTTTCGCTCTTTTCCAGAATCATCTTCGCCATCCTTTCCTCTACATCCCTAGAACTATTAGGTGGCCTATAGAAAACTCCCAACAGGGTGACCTCTCCTTTCCTGTTTCTAACTAACCTCTCCTTTCCTGTTTCTAACTGACCTCTCCTTTCCTGTTTCTAACCAATAGCCAAGGGCTTGGGCCTAGGTAGAATGCTCTTTCGGAGGGTCGGTGCAGACTTGACCAGCTGAATATCACCTTCTGAACTGTAGGGATTCCATGCTCTTTCTGTCTCTGTGGGGCCCTTGTGATGAGGCAGCCGCAGCATAGTTTTTTTCTCCTACTTTAAGGGTCCTTGGCTTTAGAACATAGAACATAGAACAGTACAGCACAGAACAGGCCCTTCGGCCCTCAATGTTGTGCCGAGCCATGATCACCCTACTCAAACCCACGTATCCACCCTACACCTGTAACCCAACCCCCCCCGCCCTTTAACCTTACTTTTATTAGGACACTACGGGCAATTTATCATGGCCAATCCACCTAACCCGCACATCTTTGGACTGTGGGAGGAAACCGGAGCACCCGGAGGAAACCCACGCACACAGGGGGAGGACATGCAGACGCTTTGTGAGACTTCAGTGCTAACCACTAGGCGAGGCAGAAGAAAACAGCACTGCACAGAAACTACTGAACTCGCAGCACAGGCAAAGGGACAGAAAGCAAGTCCCGAACTAAAGAAGGTTCCGGAAAACCAGTTTTGGGGGGGGGTGGGGGAGGGGGGGGGGGGGAGAGAGAAAGAGGGGCAGAAAAAGTCCCAAGATGACAGTTAAGGCAGTGCACAACGAAAATAATTTAAAAATCATATCCTGTTCAGCTAAGTTAAGAGCGAGGAGCAGAGACTTCAAGTTAAAAGATAGAGGAACACACGTTATTGAGCTGGAACAAAGTGGGCTTGTGAGAAGCCAGGAGGCAGCCAAAGTGGCATGAAACAGCAGTGTTCTGTTGGTCTGGCTGGATACCTGAGAGAACCTGTAGAACGCGAAGATTGAATGTTCCAGGGATAGAGGAACATTGGAAGGAGAGATTGAAACCCTGGAGGTGGATCATCGGTGAAGTCATTCGAGAATAAACGTCATTTGACAGAGGATTCCTCGAGGCAGTTCTGCGGGGGTGGGTGGAGAATTGATAAGAAATCCACAGAAGCTGTTCAGGGTGCGATCTGTCACCTGGTTTCCGTGTGGGGTGTCTGACCACAGTTTGCCTATTGGCTTACATGGTCTCTGTACTTACTGAGAACATTAGAGTAGAAGGTAGATTTTGTCATTTGTGTTATCCAATGTTTCTGTATATATTTGCAAAGGTATAATTAGGGTGAAAGAGTAGTGTCTGATAGTTAACCGTTTGTTTAGTAAATGCTTTATTATTTTGTTTAAAATTCATCGGCTGACTCCTGTGACTCTGTTCAGTAGCAGCCAGCCCCCAATCCAGGATCCAAATTGTCCAATAGTATAACCTGGAATCATAACATAGTGCCTGGCTTTATCAATACAAACATTCCTCAATAAGAGTGTGAGCATTGCAACTCGCCAGTCCTGTGCGAGGAGGATGGGGTGGAGATGCAAGTCTTGCCTTAAACTGAATGTTACAGTTTCTGGGACACTGGGTGCCTGTATACAGTGAATTCCGAGAACGTCTGGGTCATACACAGTGAGTTCAGTGAGTGGTGTTCACACACGCGCACTCAGTGAGAGTCGCGTTTGCACTTGCACATTAGTGGGAGTCCGGAACACGTGCACACGGAGCTCAGCCAGAGTCCGGACCACGTGCACACGGAGCTCAGCCGGAGTCCGGGACGTGTGCACACTGACCTCAGCCGGAGTCCGGGCCGCTTACACACGGAGCTCAGCCAGAGTCCGGGCCACGTGCAAACTCTCAGGGAGAGTCCCGGTCGCGTGAACAGGGAGCTCAACGAGAGTCCGGGCCGTGTACACACGGAGCTCAGCCATAGTCTGGCTCGTGTGCACACGGAGCTCAGCGAGAGTCCGGGCCACGTGCATACGGAGCTCAGCCAGAGTCCGGGCCACGTGCACACGGAGCTCAGCCAGAGTCCGGGCCGCGTGAACACGGAGCTCAGCGAGAGTCCGGGCTGCGTGCACACGGAGCTCAGCCAGACTCCAGGCCGCGTGCACACGGAGCTCAGCGAGTGTCCGGGCCGCCTGCACACGGAGCTCAGCGAGTGTCCGGGCCGCCTGCACACGGAGCTCAGCGAGTGTCCGGGCCTCGTGCACATGGAGCTCAGCCGGAGTCCGGGCCGCGTGCACACGGAGCTCAGCCAGAGTCCGGGCCGCTTACACACGGAGCTCAGCCAGAGTCCGGGCCACGTGCACACGGTGCTCAGCCGGAGCCCGGGCCGCATGGACACAGAGCTCAGCCAGAGTCCGGCCACGTGCACACGGAGCTCAGCCGGAGTCCGGGCCGCGTGCACACGGAACTTAGCGAGAGTCCGGGCCTCATGCACATGGAGCTCAGCGAGAGTCTGGGCCGCGTGCAAACTCTCAGGGAGAGTCCCGGTCGCGTGAACAGGGAGCTCAACGAGAGTCCGGGCCGTGTACACACGGTGCTCAGCCAGAGTCCGGGCCGCGTGCACACGGAGCTCAGCCAGAGTCTGGCTCGTGTGCACACGGAGCTCACCGAGAATCCGGGCCACGTGCATACGGAGCTCAGTGAGAGTCCGGGCCACGTGCACACGGAGCTCAGCCATAGTCCAGGCCGCGTGCACACGGAACTCAGAGAGAGTCCGGGCCGTGTACACACGGAGCTCAGCGAGTGTCCGGGCCGCATGCACACGGAGCTCAGCGAGAGTCCGGGCCACGTGCATACGGAGCTCAGTGAGAGTCCGGGCCGCGTGCATACGGAGCTCAGCCAGAGTCCAGGCCGCGTGCACACGGAGCTCAGCCAGAGTCCAGGCCGCGTGCATACGGAGCTCAGCCAGAGTCCAGGCCGTGTGCACACGGAGCTCAGACAGAGTCCGGGCTGCGTACACACGGAGCTCAGCGAGTGTCCGGGCCGAATGCACACGGACGTCAGCGAGAGTCCGGGCCTTGTGCACATGGAGCTCAGCGAGTGTCCGGGCCTTGTGCACACGGAGCTCAGCGAGTGTCCGGGCTGTGTACACACGGAGCTCAGCCAGAGTCCGGGCCACGTGCACACGGACCTCAGCGAGAGTCCGGGCCTTGTGCACATGGAGCTCAGCGAGTGTCCGGGCTGTGTACACACGGAGCTCAGCCAGAGTCCGGGCCACGTGCACACGGAGCTCTGTGAGAGGCTGGGTCATGTACACATGACACTCAGTGAGAGGCTGGATCGCATACACACGGAGCTCAGTGAGAGTCTAGGTCTCGTACGCACAGGGTTCAGTGAGAGGCTGGGTCGTATACGCACGGAGCTCAGTGAGAGTCCGGGTCACGTACACATGGAGTTCAATGAAAGTCCGGGCCGCGTGTACACGGAGCTCAGCGAGAGTCCGGACCGCATGCACACGGAGCTCAACGAGTGTCCGGGCCGCGTTCACACGGAGCGCTGTGAGAGGCTGGGTCATGTACACATGACGCTCAGTGAGAGACTAAATTGCGTACGCACCAAGCTCAGTGACAGCCTGCTTCACATATACAAGACGCTCAGAGAGACACTGGGTTGTGTACGCACCAAGCTCAGCAATAGCCTGCTTCACGTACACACGCTGCTCAGTGAAATTCCGGGTCGTGTACGCGCCGAGCACAGTGAAAGTCCATGGGCCGTACACATGGAGCTCAGTGAGAGGCTGGGCCGTGTACACAGAGCTCAGTGAGAGGCTGGGCCGTGTACACAGAGCTCAGTGAGAGGCTGGGCCGTGTACACACAGAGCTCAGAGAGAGGCTGGGTTGCGTGCACACAGCGCTCAGTGAGAAGCTAGTGTAGCCACCTGGGGTGGCCACTGCCCAACACAAAATGGAAGATTGCAAGGAATGCAGGGAAAATGGACATGTTGTAAAGCAAGCAGCTTGCAAAGCCATTGTATATTGGGACGACTGCAGAAACCAGTTTTGACTGTTGCAGAAACCAAACAGCACTGTGAAAAGAAACCAGTTAACATACTAACGAGGCGATACCAGGCGATCCCCAGATACAGTGGAAACAAGTTAAACACAGATCGATACATTCTATGGAAGGCCAGACCCTTTGGCGCCAGAGGAGCCCAAAACAATAAGTCCCAAGAACTGCCCCAGCGACCGAGGAACTGCCCCATGATTGGTGGGTTCTTTATGTCGTCTTTGTCGACAGAAATAGTGCCGGAAGACTGGAGGATAGCAAATGTTGTCCCCTTGTTCAAGAAGGGGAGTAGAGACAACCCTGGTAATTATAGACCTGTGAGCCTTACTTCGGTTGTGGGTAAAATGTTGGAAAAGGTTATAAGAGATAGGGTTTATAATCATCTTGAAAAGAACAAGTTGATTAGCGATAGTCAACACGGCTTTGTGAAGGGTAGGTCATGCCTCACAAACCTTATTGAGTTTTTTTGAGAAGGTGACCAAACAGGTGGATCAGGGTAAAGCTGTTGATGTGGTGTATATGGATTTCAGTAAGGCGTTTGATAAGGTTCCCCACGGTAGGCTATTGCAGAAAATAAGGAAGTATGGAATTGAAGGTGATTTAGCGGTTTGGATCAGTAATTGGCTAGCTGAAAGAAGACAGAGGGTGGTGGTTGATGCCAAATGTTCATCCTGGAGTTCAGTTACTAGTGGTGTACCACAAGGATCTGTTTTGGGGCCACTGCTGTTTGTCATTTTTATAAATGACCTGGAAGAGGGTGTAGAAGGATGGGTTAGTAAATTTGCAGATGACACGAAGGTCGGTGGAGTTGTGGATAGTGCTGAAGGATGTTATAGGATACAGAGGGACATAGATAAGCTGCAGAGCTGGGCTGAGAGGTGGCAAATGGAGTTTAATGTGGAGAAGTGTGAGGTGGTTCACTTTGGAAAGAATAACAGGAATGCGGAATATTTGGCTAATGGTAAAATTCTTGGTAGTGTGGATGAGCAGAGGGGTCTCGGTGTCCATGTACATAGATCCCTGAAAGTTGCCACCCAGGTTGATAGGGTTGTGAAGAAGGCCTATGGTGTGTTGGCCTTTATTGGTAGAGGGATTGAGTTCCGGAGCCATGAGGTCATGTTGCAGTTGTACAAAACTCTAGTACGGCCGCATTTGGAGTATTGCGTACAGTTCTGGTCGCCTCATTATAGGAAGGACGTGGAAGCTTTGGAACGGGTGCAGAGGAGATTTACCAGGATGTTGCCTGGTATGGAGGGAAAATCTTATGAGGAAAGGCTGATGGACTTGAGGTTGTTTTCGTTAGAGAGAAGAAGGTTAAGAGGTGACTTAATAGAGGCATACAAAATGATCAGAGGGTTAGATAGGGTGGACAGCGAGAGCCTTCTCCCGCGGTTGGAGGTGGCTAGCACGAGGGGACATAGCCTTAAATTGAGGGGTAATAGATATAGGACAGAGGTCAGAGGTGGGTTTTTTACGCAAAGAGTGGTGAAGCCGTGGAATGCCCTACCTGCAACAGTAGTGAACTCGCCAACATTGAGGGCATTTAAAAGTTTATTGGATAAGCATATGGATGATAAGGGCATAGTGTAGGTTAGATGGGCTTTAGTTTTTTTTTCCATGTTGGTGCAACATCGTGGGCCGAAGGGCCTGTATTGCGCTGTATCGTTCTATGTTCTATGTTCCTGTCTCCTGATCCAGCCTTCGGACAGCAGCCGCCAACAAGTGCCTCCCAACGACCGCTACCAGAGATAGGCACTCCTCACCCCCTTTTAATTGATACCAACCTGAAGTCTGCAGACCAGAGCAGAGCAAGAGTCCTTGTTCCCTGACCCAGCAGTTCCTTCGAGATAAGTATTAGTTGTTTAGCGGTAGGAATAAGTTTAATCCTTTTAGCGTGTGCCTGGGTAGTTATTATAATTGTATTATAATAAACTCTAGTTGTTTGGACTTACTAATTGGTGTACGGTTTTATTGCTTTGAACTTCACCTTGAAGCTTGTGGCGGTGTCTTAACGGCACCTGGCGACTCCAGAACAGAAACAGAGCCAAAGTGAGTGTTCAGCATACTCACACAGAATTAGCAACACTGGGTCGCATACACACGGTGCTCAGTGAAAGTCCGGGTTCTGTACACATGGAGCTCAGTAAGAGACTGGGTTGCGTACACACGAGCTCGGTGAGAGGCTGGGTCGTGTACACACGGAGCTCAGCCAGAGTCCGGGCCGCGTGCACACGGAGCTCAGCGAGATTCCCGCCGTGTGCACACGGAGATCTGTGAGAGGCCGGGTCATGTACACAAGACGCTCATTGAGAGACTGGGTTGCGTACACACGGAGCTCAGTGAGAGAGGCTGGGTCGCGTACACACGGAGGTCAGCGAGAGGCTGGGTCGCGTACACACGGAGCTCAGCAAGTGTCCGGGCCGCGTGCAACCGGAGCTCAGCGAGTGTCCGGGCCGCGTGCACACGGAGCTCTGTGAGAGGCTGGGTCAAGTACACAAAATGCTCATCGAGAGACTGGGTTGCGTACACACGGAGGTCAGTGAGAGGCTGGGTCGCGTACACACGGAGCTCAGCGAGAGTCCGGGCCACGTGCACACTGAACTCAGCGAGAGTCCGGGCCGCGTGTACACGGAGCTCAGCGAGAGTCCGGGCCGTGTGCACACGGAGCTCAGCGAGTGTCCGGGCCGTGTGCACACGGAGCTCAGCGAGTGTCCGGGCCGCGTGCACACGGAGCTCAGCGAGTGTCCGGGCCGCGTGCACACGGAGCTCAGCGAGTGTCCGGGCCGCGTGCACACGGAGCTCAGCGAGTGTCGTGGCCACGTGCACACGGAGATCAGCGAGTGCCCGGGCCGTGTGCTCCCGGAGCTCTGCCAGAGTCCGGGCCGCGTACATACGGAGCTCAGCCAGAGTCCGGTCCGCGTGCACACGGAGCTCAGCGAGAGTCCCGGCAGTGTGCTCACGGAGCACAGCCAGAGTCCAGGCCGCTTACACACGGAGCTCAGCCAGAGTCCGGGCCGCGTACACACGGAGCTCAGCCAGAGTCCGGTCCGTGTGCACACGGAGATCAGCGAGAGTCCGGGCCGCATGCACACGGAACTCAGCCAGAGTCAGGGCCGCGTGCACACGGAGCTCAGCCAGAGTCCGGCTCCTGTGCACACAGAGCTCAGCGAGAGTCAAGGCCACGTGCACATGGAACGCTGTGAGAGACTGGGTCATGTACACATAACGCTCAGTGAGAGACTGGGTCGCGTACGCACCAAGCTCAGTGACAGCCTGCTTCACGTACACACAGTGATCAGTGAAATTCCGGGTCGTGTAAATGCCGAGCACAAAGTCCATGGCCCGTACACATGGAGCTCAGTGAGAGGCTGGGTCGCGTACACACGGAGCTCAGCGAGAGTCCGGGCCGTGTGCACATGGAGCTCAGCCACAGTCCGGTCCGCCTACACGTGGAGCTCAGCGAGAGTCCGGGCCGCGTGCACACGGAGCTCAGCGAGTGTCCGGGCCGCGTGCACACGGAGCTCTGTGAGAGGCTGGGTCATGTACACAAAATGCTCATTGAGAGACTGGGTTGCGTACACACGGAGGTCAGTGAGAGGCTGGGTCGCGTACACACTGAGCTCAGCGAGAGTCCGGGCCGCGTGTACACGGAGCTCAGCGAGAGTCCGGGCCGCATGCACACGGAGCTCAGCCAGAGTCCGGTCCGCATACACATGGAGCTCAGCCAGAGTCCAGGCCGTGTGCACACGGAGCTCAGCGAGTGTCCGGGCCGCGTGCACACGGAGCTCAGCAAGTGTCCGGGCCGCGTGCACACGGAGCTCAGCGAGTGTCCGGGCTGCGTGCACACGGAGCTCAGCGAGTGTCCGGGCCGCGTACACACGGAGCTCAGCCAGAGTCCGGGCCGCGTACACACGGAGCTCAGCCAGAGTCCGGTCCGCGTGCACACGGAGCTCAGCCAGAGTCCGGGCCGCATGCACACGGAACTCAGCCACAGTCAGGGCCGCGTGCACACGGAGCTCAGCCAGAGTCCGGCTTCTGTGCACACAGAGCTCAGCGAGCTGGGTCGCGTACACACGGTGCTCAGTGAAAGTCCGGGTTGTGTACACATGGAGCTCAGTGAGAGCT
>NC_052166.1:10795028-10823932 GCF_902713615.1 Scyliorhinus canicula | reverse complement strand
TACCCAATTATTTTTTTCCAATTAAGGGGCAATTTAGCATGGCCAATCCACCTACTCTGCTCATTTTTGGGTTGTGGGGGCAAAACCCATGCAGACACGGGGAGAATGTGCAAACTCCACACGGACAGTGACCCAGAGCCTGGATCGAACCTGGGACCTCAGTGCTGTGAGGCAGCTGTGCTAACCACTAGGCCACCGTGCTGCCTGTTGGTGAGTATTGTGATTGGTAAGTAAAATCTTTATTCCTTTCACTTATTAATTATTTGATACTATATTTCTAATCAGTTAAGGTAAAGGGTAAAAATGGCAGGAGATCCCAGACCCGTGTTATGCTCCTCGTGCTCAATGTGGGAGTTCAGGGACGCGGCCGATGCCCCTGACTCCTTCATGTGCGGGAAGTGTGCCCAGCTGCAGCTCCTGTTAGACCGCATGACGGCTCTGGATGGACTCACTTTGGGGCATCTGTGAGTTGGTCACACCGCAGATTAGGATTGGTGAGGGAGACAGGGAATGGGTGACCACAAGGCAGAGAAAGAGCAGGAAGGCAGTACAGATGTCCCCTGCGGTCATCTCCCTCCAAAACAGGTATACCGTTTTGGATACTGTTGGGGGAGATGACTCACTGGGGGAAGGCAGTAGTAGCCAGGCTCATGGCACCGTGGCTGGCTCTGCTGCACAGAAGGGCGGGAAAAAGACTGGCAGGGCTATAGTCATAGGGGATTCAATTGTAAGGGTAGTAGACAGGCATTTCTGTGGTCGAAAACGAGACTCCCGAATGGTATGTTGCCTCCCAGGTGCACGGGTCAGGGATGTCTCCAATCGGCTGCAGGACATACTAAAGGGGGAGGGTGAACAGCCAGTTGTCGTGGTGCATATAGGCACCAACGATATAGGTAATAAATGGGATGAGGTCCTACAATCAGAATTTAGTGAGTTAGGAGATAAGATAAAAAGTAGGACCTCACAGGTAGTAATCTCAGGATTGCTACCAGTGCCACGGGACAGTCAGAGTAGAAATTCAAGAATAGTCAGAATGAATACGTGGCTTGAGAGATGGGTTTAGATTTTTGGGACATTGGAACCAGTTCTGGGGGCGGTGGGACAATTACAAACCGGATGGTCTACACCTGGGCAGGACTGGAACCAATGTCCTAGGGGGTGCTTTTGCTAACACTGTTGGGGAGGTTTTAAACTAATGTGGCAGGGGGTTGGGAACCATATTAGGAAGTTAGAGGTCAGTAAAGAAGCAGCAACTAAAGCCAGTAAGGTACGAGACAATAAACTCAATGTGACTAAGGGGAAGAGTAGACAGGGAAGAGATGATGAACGCAAAGGGACAGGTGGTCTGAGGTGCATTTGTTTTAATGCGAGAAGTGTAGCAGGTAAGGCAGATGAACTTAGGGCTTGGATCAGTACCTGGGAATATGATGCTATTGGTATTACTGAGGCTTGGTTGAGGGAAGGGCAGGACTGGCAACTGAATATCCCAGGGTATAGATGCTTCAGGAGGGATAGAGAGGGAGGTAGAAGGGGTGGAGGAGTTGCATTACTCATCAGAGATGATATCACAGCTGTGATTAAGGAGGGCACGATGGAGGATTCGAGCACTGAGGCAATATGGGTGGAGCTGAGAAATAGGATGGATGCAGTAACATTGTTGGGACTTTACTACAGACCTCCCAAAAGCGAGCGTGAAGTAGAGGTGCAAATATGCAGACAGATTATAGAAAAATGTAGGAGCAATAGGGTGGTTGTGATGGGAGATTTTAACTTCCCCAACATTGAATGGGATTTGTGTAGTGTTGGAGGCGTAGATGGAGCAGAGTTTGTAAGGAGCATCCAGGAGAGTAAATAGTCCAACTCGGCAAGGGGCCATACTGGTATTGGGGAATGATCCCGGCCAGGTGGTTGATGTTTCAGTCGGTGATTACTTTGGGAATAGCGATCACAATTCCGTAAGTTTTAGAATACTCATGGACAAGGACAAGAGTGGTCCGAAAGGAAGAGTGCTAAATTGGGGAAAGGCAGAGTCTAACAAAATTCGGCAGGAGCTAGGGAATGTGGATTGGGAGCAGCTGTTTAAGGGGAAATCCACATTTGATATGTGGGAGTCTTTTAAGGAAAGGTTGATTAGAGTGCAGGACAGACATGTTCCTGTGAAAATGAAAGATAAAAATGGCAAGATTAGGGAACCACGGATGACGGGTGAAATTGTGAGACTAGCTAAAATGAAAAAGGAAGCATACATAGAATCGAGGCGACTGAAAACTGATGAAGCTTTGGAGGAATATCGGGAAAGTAGGACGAATCTCAAACGTGCAATAAAGAGGGCTAAAAGGGGTCATGAAATATCTTTGGCTAACAGGGTTAAGGAAAATCCCAAAGCCTTTTATTCGTATGTAAGGAGCAAGAGGGTAACTAGAGAAAGGATTGGCCCACTCAAAGACAAAAGACGGAATTTATGCGTGGACTCAGAGGAAATGGGTGAGATTCTTAATGAGTACTTTGCATTGGTATTCACAAAGGAGAGGGACAAGACGGATGTTGAGGCGAGAGGTTTGGATGTTTAAATACTCTAGGTCAAGTTGTCATACGGAAGGGGGAAGTTTTAGGTATTCTAAAAGACATTAAGGTGGACAAGTCCCCAGGATCGGATGGGATCTATCCCAGGTTACTGAGGGAAGCGAGGGTTGAAATAGCTGGGGCCGAGGGATATCTTTGCAGCATCCTTGAGCACGGGTGAGGTCCCGGAGGACTGGAGAATTGCTAATGTTGTCCCTTTGTTTCAGAAGGGTAGCAGCGATAATTCAGGGAATTATAGATCTGTGAGCTTGACGTCAGTGGTAGGCAAACTGTTGGAGAAGATACTGAGGGATAGGATCTATTCACATCTGGAAGAAAATAGACTTATCAGTGATAGGCAGCATGGTTTTGTGCAGGAAGGTCATGTCTTACAAACCTAATAGAATTCTTTGAGGAAGTGACAAAGTTAATTGATGAGGGAAGGGCTGTAGATGTCATATACATGGACTTTAGTAAGGCATTTGATAAGGTTTCCCATGGTAGGTTGATGGAAAAAGTGAAGTCGTATGGGGTTCAGGGTGTACTTGCTAGATGGATAAAGAACTGTCTGGGCAACAGGAGACAGAGAGTAGTGGTGGAAGGGAGTGTCTCAAAATGGAGAAAGGTGACTAGTGGTGTTCTACAGGGATCCGTGCTCGGTCCACTGTTGTTTGTGATCTGCAGGGGCTGTTTAGCACAGGGCTAAATCGCTGGCTTTGAAAGCAGACCAAGCAGGCCAGCAGCACGGTTCGATTCCCGTAACAGCCTCCCCGAACAGGCGCCAGAATGTGGCGACTAGGGGCTTTTCACAGTAACTTCATTGAAGCCTACTCGTGACAATAAGCGATTTTCATTTCATTTCATTTCATAAATGACCTGGAGGAAGGTATAGGTGGTCTGATTAGCAAGTTTGCAGATGATACTAAGATTGGTGGAGTTGCAGATAGCGAGGAGGACTGTCAGAGAATACAACAAAATATAGATAGATTGGAGAGTTGGGCAGAGAAATGGCAGATGGAGTTCAATCCAGGCAAATGCGAGGTGATGCATTTTGGAAGATCAAATTCAAGAGCGGACTATATGGTCAATGGAAGGGTCTTGGGGAAAATTGATGTACAGAGAGACCTGGGAGTTCAGGTCCATTGTACCCTGAAGGTGGCAACACAGGTTGATAGAGTGGTCAAGAAGGCATACAGCATGTTTGCCTTCATCGGACGGGGTATTGAGTACAAGAGTTGGCAGGTCATGTTACAGTTGTATAGGACTTTGGTTCGGCCACATTCGGAATACTGGGTGCAGTTCTGGTCGCCACATTACCAGAAGGATGTGGATGCTTTAGAGAGGGTGCAGAGGAGGTTCACCAGGATGCTGCCTGGTATGGAGGGTGCTAGCTATGAAGAAAGGTTGAGTAGATTAGGATTGTTTTCGTTGGAAAGATGGAGGTTGAGGGGGGACCTGATTGAGGTCTACAAAATTATGAGAGGTATGGACAGGGTGGATAGCAACAAGCTTTTCTCAAGAGTGGGGGTGTCAATTACAAGGGGTCACAATTTCAAGGTGAGAGGGGGAAAGTTTAAGGGTGATGTGCGTGGAAAGTTTTTTACGCAGAGGGTGGTGGGTGCCTGGAACGCTTTACCAGCGGAGGTGGTAGAGGTGGGCACGATAGCATCATTTAAGAGGCACCTAGACATGTATATGAACGGGCGGGGATCAGAGGGAAGTAGACCTTGGAAAATAGGAGACAGGTTTAGATAAAGGATCTGGATCGGCGCAGGCTGGGAGGGCCGAAGGGCCTGTTCCTGTGCTGTCATTTCCTTTGTTCTTGTTCTTTGATACCTAGTAGAAGAGGCCCTTCGGCCCGTTATGGCTGCACGAAAGAACCTGACCTGCCTACCTAATCCCATTTGCCAGCACTTGAATGTTATGATGGGCCAAGTACTCATCCAGGTACTTTTTTAAAAAAGGATGTGAGGCATCCCACCTCTACCAGTCTCCCAGGCAGTGCATTCCAGACCGTCACCACCCTCTGCGTAAAAACATGTTTCCTCAAATCCCCCTTAAACTTCCTGCCCCTCCCCTTCAACATGTGTCCCCTCGTAACTGACCCTTCAACTAATGGGAATAGCTGCTCCCTATCCACCCTGTCCATGCCCCTTATGATCTTGTGAGGACATTGTTGTAAAAGCTTTTGTCTGTCCTGTGTTCCTTTTTTATCCCCATTCTGCTGCCTGCTTGGATTGCAGCTTTCTGGTTAACTGCTCCAGCAATACTGTGCCTTTTGGGATTTATGTTAAACTACAGAGTTTAGGCAGAGCTGGAACACCCCTATCCCAATGGACCAGGCCAGAACGTCCCCTTTAGGCTCTGTGGCAGAATCTGAGATGTTGATTTGGTAGACTTGACAAGCAGCCAATCGGTGTATGTAGGATTCTCAGCCAGCTCCTATTGTTGCATGTGACTGGGGGAGCCAATGGGAACCTTCCAGGAAGAGAGGCAGGTCTTCGGCAGAGTTCCATATTTTTTTCAGTTTTTTTTACAATAATCTTTATTGTCACAAGTAGGCTTACGTTAACACTGCAATTAAGTTACTGTGAAAAGCCACTTGTCGCCACATTCTAGCACCTGTTCGGGTACACAGAGGGAGAATTCAGAATGTCCAAATTATCTATTAGCACGTCTTCCGAGACTTGTGGGAGGAAACCGGAGCACCCGCAGGAAACTCACGCAGACACTGGGAGAACGTGCAGCTCTGCGCAGGCAGTGACCAAAGCCAGGAATGGACCCTGGCACTGTGAATCCATAGTGCTAACCACTGTGCTCCTGTGAAGGAAGCCCTCTAGCAAGGAGCTTGAAAATTCTCTCTTTGCCAGACAGTTTTGAGAGGCACAGACAGCCATCCGTACTGGGAAAGAGATCTGTTGAATGTGAAAGTGGCAGCCGTTTCCCCACAGGTCGGTAACCTCCGACCTCATGTCCGAGAGGCTGGGAAAAGCTCAAATGTTCAGCTTAAACTGGGAACGTTCCTTAAAGTAAGGCCAGGGTTTCTTTGCAGAGTTCAGACAAAGGGGATAAAGACTGTGTTTACCACGGAAGGCAGCTGTAGTAATTGCACAGGGAGGCAGAGCTGCACCTGGTGGTAGAAGAGCAGAATTCCACTGATCTGAGTATCCTGTGCACATGACCATCTGGTGGCCGGAATTGAAATTGCTGAACAGCCTGTACCTGGGTCCATCCGGTGGTGGACAGACAGAACTGTGCCAACCTGAAACTCTCTTGATTGAATCTATTCCCAGAGGCCGCAACCGCAGCAACAAAGTCCACTCAAACATTCCTTTAATCCCCATCTGTTTTAATTAGGGGGCCTCACGGTAGCATGGTGGTTAGCATCAATGCTTCACAGCTCCAGGGTCCCAGGTTCGATTCCCGGCTGGGTCACTGTCTGTGCGGAGTCTGCACGTCCTCCCCGTGTGTGCGTGGGTTTCCTCCGGGTGCTCCGGTTTCCTCCCACAGTCCAAAGATGTGCGGGTTAGGTGGATTGGCCATGCTAAATTGCCCGTAGTGTAAGGTTAATGGGGGGATTGTTGGGTTACGGGTATGTGGGTTTAAGTGGGGTGATCATGGCTCGGCACAACATTGAGGGCCGAAGGGCCTGTTCTGTGCTGTACTGTTCTATGTTCTATGTTCTAATTCTCACCAACCCTAGCCTTGCATCTATCTGGGTGAAGGGAGGGACGAGGTTTTGGGATTAGGTAGACTAGATAGCTCATTATCCTGTTATTTCTTCATAATTTCATCTTTTCCTTTTTTTAAATTAATAAACAGTTTGTTAATGTTCTACTTATAAATCTGGTGTCTGTAACTCACTGGAGCAGTCGAGGGATAAAGATCTCAGGAAAACAATTATTGGTTAATTCACTTATGTTGGGACCCTGGGGTCTTTGGGGCTGTAACTGACTGCAAACTTGCCCAAGTCAGAACACTTAGACACCTCGATCAGATCACCCCTCAATCTTCCCTGCTCCAGCAAAAACAACCCCAGACTATCCAATCTCTCTCCATTAATACGTTCACTGATGCCACGCAGTGTGGCCTCCATAGAACAGTGCCAGAAACATTCCAATCTGGGATATGTCAGTTCATCCCACACCTTGAAGAACTGAAAAAGCTCAGATACAACTCCAGCCTGTGGAGAAAGTTGAGTCATCCCTGAATATCTAACATGTCAACTCACCTCAGGAGCTCAATGTTTCAATATGATCACTTCTCAATCTCCTAAACTCCTGACATTATTATTAACGTGGGTGGAGGACTGGGAACTAAACTGAACTAGAAATTACAGACAGACTGGAGTATTGCGTACAGTTCTGGTCACCTCATTATAGGAAGGACGTGGAAGCTTTGGAACGGGTGCAGAGGAGATTTACCAGGATGTTGCCTGGTATGGAGGGAAAATCTTATGAGGAAAGGCTGATGGACTTGAGGTTGTTTTCGTTAGAGAGAAGAAGGTTAAGAGGTGACCTAATAGAGGCATACAAAATGATCAGAGGGTTAGATAGGGTGGACAGTGAGAGCCTTCTCCCGCGATGGAGGTGGCTAGCACGAGGGGACATAGCCTTAAATTGAGGGGTAATAGATATAGGACAGAGGTCAGAGGTGGGTTTTTTACACAAAGAGTGGTGAGGGCGTGGAATGCCCTACCTGCAACAGTAGTGAACTCGCCAACATTGAGGGCATTTAAAAGTTTATTGGATAAGCATATGGATGATAAGGGCATAGTGTAGGTTAGATGGCCTTTAGTTTTTTTCCATGTTGGTGCAACATTGAGGGCCGAAGGGCCTGTACTGCGCTGTATCGTTCTATGTTCTATGTTCTAGATGGGTCAATTTAATCTTGGTAAATCATTATTAAAGAAGTGCCAGAGGATCAGGACTATGCTCTCAACCAATCACTGTCAATGTGAAAGGACGGACTGTGTTGCAGCCACATTTGCTCAGGATACATAAATCGGTAGGAAATCAAGTTGTGCGAAAGATGCAAGTGATTAAGATGGATAGGAGGATGTTAAATGCATTGGGGGGGAAAGGTCATGGAAGGTAATATGAGAAGATGAGAGGTTGTCCTCGATGGGAGTGAAAAATGACAAAGAAGTTAAATATTTCAACGGAGATTCCAGTACCCTGCGGTTCAGAGGGATCTCGCTGTGACAAGAAGGACTCACGGTCAGCGTGCAGATACAGTGACTAATTAGGAAGGTAAACAGGGTGTGGTTAGCATTGCAGCCTCACGGCGCTGAGGACCCAGGTTCTATCCCGGCTCTGGGTCACTGTCCATGTGGAGTTTGCACATTCTCCCCGTGTTTGCATGGGTTTCACCCCCACAACCCAAAGATGTGCAGGCGAGGTGGATTGGCCACGCTAAATTGCCCCTTAATTGGAAGAAATGAATTGGGTACTCTGATTGGCTGAGGCGACTGACATCCAGCAAATGGAGCTCCTCGCTTGGCTTCTGTCAGCCAGCGAATGGCGGTCCTGATTGGCTGAGAGGCTGTCAGTCAACAGTGGAGTTTCTGGTTGGCTGAGGGGCTGTCAGTCAGTTTTGTTTATTAATTTAATAATTGATGTAACCGGATATTTCACCGCGATCTTGATCTGCTACCTGAACTTGGACTGAGTAACCACATAAATAAATGTGTTTGTGCAGCAATTTAAATCCTGCAGCATAAATTTGTTGTAAATGATATTCAGAAAGGGTGATGTCATATAATCCCCTCACATCAACAACAAAAAGTTTGATAACAATAACTGACCAGAGGAGAATGAAAGCCCCAGAGATGCTGAAGAGTAAAATCATTGACCTCCTTCTGCTCTCCATCTCTGGGTCTCTACGATTCTCTCCCTGACTCTGAGCTATCAGTCCCTTCCGAACTCGACTGGTCACTAAAATGTGTCTGACTGTCAGAGCGTTGATCAACAGAATTAAACCGAATGGGAGCAATGGGGTTAAAACAAACCGTTAAATCCAATCCATGTGGGATCAGTGAGAAAGCTTCTTTTTATCCTTAACCCTGATGGGACATTGTTGATTATCTCTTCAGGTTCACATACAAAGTACCAGGGGATGTTTTTTGCACAGCGAAGGATGCCGGTTGTTGCCAGAACCACAGCTGCAGTTTTCCAGGTGCAATACTTAGTTTTCAGTTTTTGGCAGCCAATGGCCACAAATCAATCAATGAGAAATAACCAGACAGAACAGTCCACGGTTGCAGAATGCAGGACACTTTTAACATGGCACACAGGGGTGAGGAACATGAAATTCCAGGCAAAATAATAACCAATGATCCAGTTCAGTATGGGGACAATGATAATAAACTGCAGATTCGCAATTGCCATGACCACCACGTAGTGAGCGGTGCAGGTAGAGAGGCCACACTTTCCCTGACAGAGAATCACAATTCCCAGTAAATTAACTGTCAGAGAGAGAAGGGAGAAAAGCCTATAAATTACTGATTAAATGTGCTCCATGTCTGAAATAAAACACAAGTACAGGATTTCAATGTCAATAAAAAGGGGGGGGGGGATGAGGGGTTTGGTGGAGGAGTGGGCAGAGAGATAGAGATTACAGAGAGGGAACTAGTAACTGTAGCCCAAATATTTAAGGGGAGGAGTGAAACTGAATTGCAGTCCCGTCAGTTTGGTGGCAGTAAATAGGAAAATTTTGATAATTCAAATGTCTTTGGAATAGGTGACATTTCTCAGTTAATCTGATTTACAGGATTAACTCAGAATGGCCAGGAATACCAAGACAGATACAAATATACCAGAGATTGGGCAGTCCATATAAATGACATCCATAGACATTGGGCAATATGGTAGCATTGTGGATAGCACAATGGCTTCACAGCTCCAGGGTCCCAGGTTCGATTCCGGCTTTGGTCACTGTCTGTCCGGAGTCTGCAAATCCTCCCCGTGTGTGCGTGGGTTTCCTCCGGGTGCTCCGGTTTCCTCCCACAGTCCAAAGATGTGCAGGTTAGGTGGATTGGCCATGCTAAATTGCCCTTAGTGTCCAAAATTGCCCTTAGTGTTGGGTGGGGTTACTGGGCTATTGGGATAGGGGGAGGTGTTGACCTTGGGTAGGGTGCTCTTTCCAAGAGCCGGTGCAGACTCGATGGGCCGAATGGCCTCCTTCTGCACTGTAAATTCTATGTAAAAAAAAAAAAATTCTATGTAGATTACCATCCCTCTTCACACCCAATTATTAGAGCAGACTCGCATTGGAGTCCTGATGGTGTTGGTCACCACTCCTGGATTATTGGAATCCTACGTGATCAATGGAAAAATAAAACAGGTGCAGGATCTCCCCAGTTCAGAGTCAGCAGAGAAATAGAACTTTTCCAGTCTGCAGAACATTCCCAGGGCATATCCTTCCCAAGCAAGTGTCACAAAGCCACGTATCAGAGCTACTAAAAGGGATTATGACAGGAAACTTGCAAGGGACATCACAAGCAAAAGAAATGTTACAGTTATATAAATGGAAAGCCGGTGGTGAAGAGCAATGTAGACCCACTAAAAACTGAAAATGGACGTATTGTCAGTGATAATGGGGAAAAGGCTGACATGTTAAACAATTACTTTGCCTCAGTATCTACAGTAGAGTGGAGGATACCTTGCCTGAAGTCACCCCCAAAAAATTAACAAATAGATGACAGAGACCTAACACATTAAGGTAGCATCACAAACTAGAAAATTAATGGAACTAAAGAGTGACAAATCCTCAGGACCTGACAGTTTCCATCTGAGGGCGCTAAAGGAAGTAGGGGAACACATTGTAGATTCCCTAACTATAACCAGAGTTCCCTAGATTCAGGAGTAGGATGTCATTCCACCTTTTAAGAAGGGCGAAAGGGTGAAGCCAGTGAATTACAGACCCGTTAGCTGAACGAACCTGGGTGGGATAATTACTGGAGTTTATAATCAGGGATGGGGGCAACTGAACACACCTTGAAATGTTTTGGTCAATCAGGGAGAGCCATGCTGAGAGCCATTTGTGAAGGGAAGGTCATACCTGACTAAGCTTATTGAACTTTTTGAAGAGGTGACTAAGGTCATGAACAGGTGAATGTCTATGGATGTCATTTATATGGACTTCCCAGAATGTTATTTGATAAAGTCCCACATAAGCTAATGTGGAAGCCCACGGAGTTGAGGGCAAATTATTTTATTTTATTAAATTAAGGGGCAATTAAGCACGGCCCAATCCACCTAACCCCTAACCTGCACATCTTTGGTTTGTGGGGTGAAACCCACCAGTGAGGGCAAATGATTGACATGGTTAGGAAATTGGTTAAGTGGCAGCGACAGTGAATGGCTAATTACTCTCATTAGCAGAGGTGACTAATGGTGTACCACAGGGATCTGTAATTGGGCCTCAATTATTCACTAATGACTTGGATGATGGCATAGAAAGTCATATATGTAAATTTGCAGATGATACAAGGTTAGGCTGCATTGTAGACGTCTAAATGACGCCAAAATTGGAAGGTGATATTAGACAGCGTAGGTGAAGGGTAAAATTGTGGCTGATGGAATTCAATGCAAGCAAATATGAGGTTATCCATTTTGGACCAAAAAAGGATCGAGCAGAGTACTTTCTAAATGGAAAGAGGTTCGGTACAGTGGATGTCCAAACAGACTTGGGGGTTCAGGAGCATAGATCCTTAAAATGCCAGGAAAAAGTGCAGAAAATAATCAAAAAGGATAGCCTTTACATCTAAAGGATTGGAGTATAAAGACACTGGGGTTATGCTAAACCCACTTTACTGTGAGCAGTTATGGGCACGACACCTTAGGAAAGATATTTGGCAAGGAAGGGAGTGCAATACAAGTTCACAAAAATGATACCTGGATTACAGGGGTTAAGTTACGAGGAGAGATGGCAGCACTGTGACGCAGGTTTAGCTCACCAGGCTAAATCACTGGCTTTTAAAGCAGACCAAGCAGGCCAGCAGCACAGTTCAATTCCCGTACCAGCCTCCCCGGACAGGTGCCGGAATGTGGTGACTAGGGGCTTTTCACAGTAACTTCATTGAAGCCTACTCGTGACAATAAGCGATTTTCATTTTCATTTCAGTAGTTAGCAACGCCCGATCCATCACACGAACCCTCCTACCATCCATTGACTCTATCTAAACCTCCCGCTGCCTTGGGAAAGCGGGCAGCATAATCAAAAATCTCTCCCACCCGGCTTACTCACTCTTCCAACTTCCTCCATCAGGCAGGAGATACAAAAGTCTGAAAAAAGATTCTTCCCCACTGCTACCAGACTTCTAAACAACCCTCTTATGAACTGATCTGATGTCTTCACACATCTTCACTACCGAGTAGCACTATACTCCTATGTGCTTCACCTGATGCCTGTGTCTATGTATTTACATTGTGTATTTTATGTTTGCCCTGTTATGTATTTTCTTTTCATGTACGGAATGATCTGTCTGAGTAGCACACACAACAATACTTTTCACTGTACCCCATTACACGTGACAATAAACAAATCAAATGTGGGGAGTGAGGATGGTTGGAGAGAGGTGAAGATGTGTTTTGTGGTGGCATCGAGCTGGAGTTGGGGAAAATGGCAGAAGATGATCTTTTGAACGTGGAGGCTGGTGGTGTGGAAAGTGAGGGTAGGGAGACACTGTCACGTCTCCAGGAGGGAGGGGGATGTGTGAGGGCAGAGGTGCGGGAAATGAATCGAACATGGTTGAGGGCCCTGTCACCCAAAGCACGTGGGTGGGGGCAATCTGGGTTAAGAAAAAGGCAGACATACCAGAAGGGCCATTTATTAAGGAGGCATCAGAGGTGAGAGAATTGGGCAGAATGGGATTCAGTCCTTACAGGAAGCAGGGTGTGAGGATCTGTGCACGAGGTAGCTGGGGATTCAGTGGTCAGTCTATCACCGGGAATGGAGACAGGTCAAGGAAGGGAAGGGAAGTGGGGAGATGGACCCTGTAAATGTGAGAGAGGGGTGGAAAATGGAAGCAAAATCGATTAATGTTTACAGGCAGACAGAAGCATGAAGTGTCATCAATACAGTTACCGTTGTAACAGAAATTAAGTTGTGGGAGGGGACCTGAGTAGAACTGGAACAAGGAGTGTTTCTCATAACCCACAAAAAGCCAGAGATAGTGTGGCCCAAATGGGGCCCAAGAAGGTACCCATGGCCACACCTTTTATTTGCAAGAAATGAGACAACTTAAAGGAGAAACTACAGAGTGACAGAACAATTCAGAAAGGTGGTCGGGGATGATCCGGGTCTCTGATCAATGAAGGAGCTGAGATCCGTCACACCCTCCTATTGGGAGGCAAAGGTGTAGAAGGATTGGCCATGCATTGTAAAGAGTCCGTGGTTAGGGCCAGGGAACTGGACATTGTTTGCAGAACACATAACAGCATCAGAGGAATCAGGAATGTCGGTGGGAAGGGACAGAACAACAGGAGGAGGATGGTGTCCAGATAGGAAGAAATGAGCTCCGTGGGACTGGGACAGACTGAAACTACTGGGATAGTCCTGTTTGTGGGTTTTGGGAAGGTGCGAGAGGCAATGGGTTGATGCAGGGTGTGTTGGATTTTACAGAATTTACAGTGCAGAAGGAGGCCATTCGACCCATCGAGTCTGCACCGGCTCTTGGAAAGAGCATCCTACCCAAGGTCAACACCGCCACCATATCCCCATAACCCAGTAACCCCACCCAACACTAAGGGCAATTTTGGACACTAAGGTCAATTTAGCATCGGCAATCCACCTAACCTGCACATCTTTGGAGTGTGGGAGGAAACCGGAGTACCCGGAGGAAACCCACGCACACAGGGGGAGGATGTGCAGACTCCATACAGACAGTGACCCAAGCCGGAATCGAACCTGGGACCCTGGAGCTGTGGATTGTGGGACCATGATTTTGAAAGCCGTGGATGGAAAATCTCCAGAGTCAATGATGTGGGTGAAAGTCCTGGAAACAATATCATGTTTGCTGGTGGGGTCCTGGTCCAGGGGGAGGTAGTAGGATGTGCCTGAGAGTTGGTGCTCAGACTCTATGAGGTAGAAGTCAGTTTGCCAGACAATAAGGCACCACCCTCGTGAGCAGCTTTGATCAGGTCAGGGGTGGATAGTGGAGAGGGGAGTGGAGCAAATTCTGAGAGAGATAGGATAGGGTGGGTGAGAGGAGAGGAGAAATTGAGATGGTCGATGTCGGACTGATTGATATCAATGAAAAGATCAGGAGCAGATAGGAGGCCAGAATACTCATGCAATTGACAGTAAGAAACAGCAGAGACACCATTGTCTGCTCATGTATAAAGATCAGAATATTACCAAAGGATTTAAAGTTTCTGTTATTCTTGAATTTAAAACAGAAAATAAAATAATTCCAGAAACAATTGTCCAATCGCAACATCAACAGGAGAAAACAATATAATCAAAATTATAAGGAAAGGGGGCAGCACGGTGGCGCAGTGGGTTAGCCCTGCTGCCTCAGGGCACCGAGGTCCCAGGTTCGATCCCGGCTCTGGGTCACTATCTGTGTGGAGTTTGCAAATACTCCCCGTGTCTGTGTGGGTTTTGCCCCACAACCCAAAGTTGTGCAGGGTAGGTGGATTGGCCACACTAAATTGCCCCTTAATTGGAAAAAATGAATTGGGTACTCTAAATGGTGACAGATTTTACTGAATTATTTCAATAACTATAAGAAATTATAGATTTGATTCACACAATCGATGTTAACCATTTGATTTTCTAAAGGCCTTCAGTAAGATGCAAAATAACATCACAGAGCAAGAGGAGTTTGGGAAAGCAGAATTCTAATTACAAAATTTACAGACAAATCCAAATTGAGAGTGAGAGTGAATACAGAGGAAAAATACAAATACAGTAACATATTAACAATAAATTATAAACTTCAAAGCGGGTATTTCAATGTGAAACTAATTTCCAGACAGCTCCGTGTCCGCTGCTGCATTTTGATGCGAACAATAAGCCTCCCAATCACTCCTTGGCAAACAAGTGTCTGAATGGACTGGAGGGGTTTCGGAGTTCAGGTGAAGAAGTTCACAAATCGTTTGAAGATTCATCACAATTGTTAAGGACTCACTAAGCAAACATTGGACATCATTTCCCGATGAATTGAAATGAGAAACGTATCACAAAACGCATTAGAATAATGTACTGTTGTGTGTATTTTAAATGCCAAGGTGTAGATGATATCTGTTTCTGTTGGAGCAGTTCAATAGAAAACAGAGATATTGAGACATCTCACTTCATACAATAAATATCAAACATCTTCAAAACACAGCCAAACTCTTCCTGCTTTCAATATATTCTGTTGTGTTTGGTCGTTTGTATTTCACGAAGGAACTCACCAAAACTCTTTTGTTGAGTCTTGTGTGGTAAGATAGCAATCTGATAGAGCACGTTATCATGGAGTCTGCTAACGACTCCTCTGCAACTTGCACCTACCACTGACCATTCACATGTATGTCTTATTACTCACTCAATCTTCTTCTGAAAATGGTCAGATGTGTCTCTGAGTCACAGGTCACATGATCTTGGTCTAGAGACAACATGATGTGTCTGTACCGCCACCTGCTGATTGGAGGTCGCACACCATTCAACTAGCACATAGCCCCAAAGGCATATCACCACATATTCCAAAGGTAAAACTGAGAGAGAGAGAGAGCTCCATAGATTGGAGCGACCATTCACCAATAAAATACATTATTTCCAACTAGAATAAACTTATTTCAGTCCAGTTACTGACCCACACAATCCAATTCCACACGGACAGATAGCCCAGTAATTGATGGATAATTGATCAGAGGCAGACTTGATTAGGGAACTTAAGGTGAAGGAACCCTGAGGGAGCAGTGACCACAATATGATAGAATTTACCCTGCAGTTTGAGAGGGAGAAACTGCAATCAGATGTAACGGTATAACAATTAAATAAGGGTAACTACAAAGACATGAGGGAGGAGCTGGCCAGAGTTGATTGGAAAAGGAGCCGAGCAGGGAAGACAGTGGAACAGCAATAGCAGGGGTTTTTGGGGGTTATTAGGGAGGCACAACAGAAATTCATCCCAAGGAGGAAGAAACATGCTCATGGGAGGACAAGGCAGCCATGGCTGACGAGGGAAGTCAAGGACAGCATAAAAGCAAAAGAAAAAGCATACGAAGTGGCGAGGATTAGTGGGAAGCCAGGGGATTGGGAAGGCTTTAAGAGCAAGCAGAGGACAACTAAAAAAGCAATGAGGGGAGAAGATGAAGTATGAGTGCAAGCTAGCTAGTAATATAAAGGAAGATAGGAAGAGTTTTTTTCAATATATAAAAGGTAAGAGAGAGGCAAAAATAGACATTAGACCACTAGAAAACGTGGCTGCAGAAGTAATAATAGGAAACAAAGAAATGGCAGACAAACTGAATAGTTACTTTGCATCAGTCTTCACGGTGGGAGACACCAGTGACCATTACTAAGGAGAGGGTTCTGGGGAAACTGAAAGGTCTTACCTGAGAAAGGAATGGCGCTGGAGGGTGTGCAGAGGAGATTCACTAGGTTAATCCCAGAGCTGAAGGGGTTGGATTACGAGGAGAGGTTGAGTAGACTGGGACTGTACTCATTGGAATTTAGAAGGATGAGGGGGGATCTTATAGAAACATATAAAATTATGAAGGGAATAGATAGGATAGATGCGGGCAGGTTGTTTCCACCGGTGGGTGAAAGCAGAACTAGGGGGCATAGCATCAAAATAAGGGGAAGTAGATTTAGGACTGAGTTTAGGAGGAACTTCTTTACCCAAAGGGTTGTGAATCTATGGAATTCCTTGCCCAGTGAACAGTTGAGGCTCCTTCATTAAATGTTTTTTAAGATAGAGATAGATAGCTTTTTTGAAGAATAAAGGGATTAAGGGTTATGGTGTTCGGGCCGGAAAGTGGAGCTGAGTCCACAAAAGATCAGCCATGATCTCATTGAATGGCGGAGCAAGCTCGAGGGGCCAGATGGTCTACTCCTGCTCCTAATTCTTATGTTCTTATGTCTGAATGTGGATAAATCACCTGGACTGGATGGACTACACCCCAGGTTCTCAAAGAGATTGCTGAGGAGATTGTGGAGGCATTGGTGATGATCTTTCAGGAATCACTGGAGGCAGGGAGGGTCCCTGAGGACTAGAAAGTGGCTAATATAACACCACTGTTTAAGAAAGGAGGGAGGCAGAAGACGGGAAATTATAAGCCGGTCATTGGTAAGATTTTCAAGTCCATTATTAAGGATGAGATCGCGGAGTACTTGGCAGAGCATGATAAATAGGACTCAGTCAGCACGGCATCATCAAGGGGAGGTCATGTCTGACAAATCTGTTAGTTTTTTGAGGAAGTAACAAAGAAGTTAGACAAAGGAGAACCTCTGGATTTATTTAGATTTCCAGAAGGCCTTTGACAAGGTGCCGCATAGGAGACTGTTAAATAAGTTAAGAGCCCATGGTGTTAAGGGTAAGATCCTGGCATGGATAGAGGATTGGCTGACTGGCAGAAGGCAGAGAGTGGGGATAAAGTGGTCTTTTTCAGGATGGCAGCCAGTAGCTAGTGGTGTGCCTCAGGGATCAGTGCTGGGACCACAACTTTTCACAATGATCAGTAGGAAGGAACAGAAGGCACTGTTGCTAAGTTTGCAGATGGTACAAAGATCTGTAAAGGGGCAGGTAGTATTGAGGAAGCAGACGGGCTTCAGAAGGACTTGGACAGGCTAGGAGAGTGGGCAATGAAGTGGCAGATAGAACATAGAACATAGAACGATACAGCGCAGTACAGGCCCTTCGGCCCTCGATGTTGCACCGACATGGAAAAAATCTAAAGGCCATCTAACCTACACTATGCCCTTATCATCCATATGCTTATCCAATAAATTTTTAAATGCCCTCAATGTTGGCGTGTTCACTACAGTTGCAGGTAGGGCATTCCACGGCCTCACCACTCTTTGCGTAAAAAACCCACCTCTGACCTCTGTCCTATATCTATTACCCCTCAATTTAAGGCTATGTCCCCTCGTGCTAGCCACCTCCATCCGCGGGAGAAGGCTCTCGCTGTCCACCCTATCTAACCCTCTGATCATTTTGTATGCCTCTATTAAGTCACCTCTTAACCTTCTTCTCTCTAACGAAAACAACCTCAAGTCCATCAGCCTTTCCTCATAAGATTTTCCCTCCATACCAGGCAACATCCTGGTAAATCTCCTCTGCACCCGTTCCAAAGCTTCCACGTCCTTCCTATAATGAGGCGACCAGAACTGTACGCAATACTCCAAATGCGGCCGTACTAGAGTTTTGTACAACTGCAACATGACCTCATGGCTCCGGAACTCAATCCCTCTACCAATAAAGGCCAACACACCATAGGCCTTCTTCACAACCCTATCAACCTGGGTGGCAACTTTCAGGGATCTATGTACATGGACACCGAGATCCCTCTGCTCATCTACACTACCAAGAATTTTACCATTAGCCAAATATTCCGCATTTCTGTTATTCTTTCCAAAGTGAATCACCTCACACTTCTCCACATTAAACTCCATTTGCCACCTCTCAGCCCAGCTCTGCAGCTTATCTATGTCCCTCTGTAACCTGCAACATCCTTCCGCACTGTCTACAACTCCACCGACTTTAGTGTCGTCAGCAAATTTACTCACCCATCCTTCTGCGCCCTCCTCTAGGTCATTTATAAAAATGACAAACAGCAACGGCCCCAGAACAGATCCTTGTGGTACGCCACTCGTAACTGAACTCCATTCTGAACATTTCCCATCAACTACCACTCTCTGTCTTCTTTCAACTAGCCAATTTCTGATCCACATCTCTAAATCACCCTCAATCCCCAGCCTCCGTATTTTCTGCAATAGCCGACCGTGGGGAACCTTATCAAACGCTTTACTGAAATCCATATACACCACATCAACTGCTCTACCCTCGTCTACCTGTTCAGTCACCTTCTCAAAGAACTTGATAAGGTTTGTGAGGCATGACCTACCCTTCACAAACCCATGCTGACTGTCCCTAATCATATTATTCCTATCTAGATGATTATAAATCGTATCTTTTATAATCCTCTCCAAGACTTTACCCACCACAGACGTGAGGCTCACCGGCCTATAGTTACCGGGGTTATCTCTACTCCCCTTCTTGAACAAAGGGACCACATTTGCTATCCTCCAGTCCTTGGCACTATTCCTGTAGCCAATGATGACCTAAAAATCAAAGCCAAAGGCTCAGCAATCTCTTCCCTGGCTTCCCAGAGAATCCTAGGATAAATCCCATCCGGCCCCGGGGACTTATCTATTTTCACCTTGTCCAGAATTGCCAACACTTCTTCCCTACGCACCTCAATGCCATCTATTCTAATAGCCTGGGTCTCAGCATTCTCCTCCACAATATTATCTTTTTCTTGAGTGAATACTGACGAAAAGTATTCATTTAGTATCTCGCTTATCTCCTCAGCCTCCACACACAACTTCCCACCACTGTCCTTGACTGGCCCTACTCTTACCCTAGTCATTCTTTTATTCCTGACATACCTATAGAAAGCTTTTGGGTTTTCCTTGATCCTACCTGCCAAAGACTTCTCATGACCCCTCCTTGCTCGTCTCAGCTCTCTCTTTAGATCCTTCCTCGCTTCCTTGTAACTATCAAGCGCCCCAACTGAAACTTCACGCCTCATCTTCACATAGGCCTCCTTCTTCCTCTTAACAAGAGATTCCACTTCTTTGGTAAACCACGGTTCCCTCGCTTGACCCCTTCCTCCCTGCCTGACTGGTACGTACTTATCAAGAACATGCAATAGCTGTTCCTTGAACAAGCTCCACATATCCAGTATGCCCAACCTTTGCAGCCTACTTCTCCAACCAACACATCCTAAGTCATGTCTAATGGCATCATAATTGCCCTTCCCCCAGCTATAACTCTTGCCCTGCGGGGTATACTTATCCCTTTCCATCACTAACGTAAAGGTCACCGAATTGTGGTCACTGTTTCCAAAGTGCTCACCTACCTCCAGATCTAACACCTGGCCTGGTTCATTACCCAAAACCAAATCCAATGTGGCCTCGCCTCTTGTTGGCCTGTCAACATATTGTGTCAGGAAACCCTCCTGCACACATTGTACAAAGAATGACCCATCTAATGTACTCGAACTATATCTTTTCCAGTCAATATTTGGAAAGTTAAAGTCTCCCATAACAACTACCCTGTTACTTTCGCTCTTTTCCAGAATCATCTTCGCCATCCTTTCCTCTACATCCCTAGAACTATTAGGTGGCCTATAGAAAACTCCCAACAGGGTGACCTCTCCTTTCCTGTTTCTAACCTCAGCCCATACTACCTCAGAAGAAGAGTCCCCATCTAGCATCCTTTCCTCCACCGTAATACTGTCCTTGACTAGCAGCGCCACACCTCCCCCTCTTTTGCCCCCTTCTCTGAGCTTACTAAAACACCTAAACCCCGGAACCTGCAACAACCATTCCTGTCCCTGCTCTATCCATGTCTCTGAAATGGCCACAACATCGAAGTCCCAGGTACCAACCCATGCTGCCAGTTCCCCTACCTTATTTTGTATACTCCTGGCATTGAAGTAGACACACTTCAAACCACCTACCTGAACACTGGCACCCTCCTGCGAAGTCAAATCTGTGCTCCTGACCTCTATACTCTCAATCTCCCGTACCCCAAAACTACAATCCAGGTTCCCATGCCCCTGCTGAATTAGTTTAAACCCCCCCAAAGAGCACTAACAAATCTCCCAAGAAGGATGAGGGGGCATCTTATTGAAACTTACAGGATACTGATTGGCCTGGATAGAGTGGACGTGGAGAGAATGTTTCCACTTGTAGGAAAAACTAGAAGCAGAGGACACCATCTAAGACTAAAGGGACGATCCTTTAAAACAGAGATGAGGAGGAATTTCTTCAGCCAGAGGGTGGTGAATCTGTGGAACTCTTTGCCGCAGAAGGCTGCGGAGGCCAAATCACTGAGTGTCTTTAAAACAGAGATAGATAGGTTCTTGATTAATAAGGGGATCAGGGGTTATGGGGAGAAGGCAGGAGAATGGGAATGAGAAAAATATCAGCCATGATTGCATGGCGGAGCAGACTCGATGGGCCGAGTGGCCTAATTCTGCTCCTATGTCTTATGGTCTTATATGCCAATCTGGTGAGAGACCCACATTCAGCACAATTCTACACTGACAGATGCTTCCAATAATACTTGTTCACTGCTGTCAGCACGGTAGCATTGTGGATAGCACAATCGCTTCACAGTTCCAGGGTCCCAGGTTCGATTCCGGCTTGGGTCACTGGTCTGTGGGGAGTCTGCACATCCCCCCGTGTGTGCGTGGGTTTCCTCCGGGTGCTCCGGTTTCCTCCCACAGTCACAAAGATGTGCAGGTTAGGTGGACTGGCCATGATAAATTGCCCTTAGTATCCAAAATTGCCCTTAGTGTTGGGTGGGGTTACTGGGATAGGGTGGAGGTGTTGACCTTGGGTAGGGTGCTCTTTCCAAGAGCCGGTGCAGACTCGATGGGCCAAATGGCCTCCTTCTGTACTGTAAATTCTATGAATTCCACTCTGATTAGTGACCCACACTCAGTGTGGTTTCATTCTTACTTCCACTGCCTTCACTGAGATCCAATCTAACATTGTACAAGATTCCACTAAACATAATATCATTGATCAGGGAGCCCGTGAGTTACCGAAAAAGGTTTTGTGTCAGTTTATGAAACGAATTCAAACCATAGATATAGGAACATAGGTATTAGTAGCAGAAGTGGGCAGTTCAGCCCTTCGAGCCTGCTCCTCCATTCAATCAGATCATAGCTGATCTCTCCCTGGTCTCAAATCCACCTCCCAACCTGTTGCCCATATCGCTTCAACCTGTTTTTTTAAATCTACCTCCGATTTTTTTTCAGAAATAAAATAGATCTATCTCATTTGACTTAAGTCAATTATACCGTTGATCAGGTGTGTGCATAACAGTGAGCACGAGATCAGCATTAAACATTTTCAGTCCCAGTTTAAAATCAGAGAGTGGCTCGCGTACAGATTTACACAACTACAATGGTGATAGTCACTTAGCAGGAACAGCACAGAGCTAAATCGCTGGCTTTGAAAGCAGACCAAGGCAGGCCAGCAGCACGGTTCAATTCCCGTACCAGCCTCCCTGAACAGGCGCCGGAATGTGGGGCAGCACGGTAGCATTGTGGATAGCACAATCGCTTCACAGCTCCAGGGTCCCAGGTTCGATTCCAGCTTGGGTCACTGTCTGTGCGGAGTCTGCACATCCTCCCCGTGTGTGCGTGGGATTCCTCCGGGTGCTCCGGTTTCCTCCCACAGTCCAAAGATGTGCAGGTTAGGTGGATTGGCCATAATAAATTGCCCTTAGTGTCCAAAATTGCCCTTAGTGTTGGGTGGGGTTATGGGGATAGGGTGGAAGTGTTGGCCTTGGGTAGGGTGCTCTTTCCAGGAGCCGGTGCAGACTCGATGGGCCGAATGGCCTCCTTCTGCACTGTAAATTCTATGACTTGGGGCTTTTCACAGTAACTTCATTTGAAGCCTACTTGTGACAATAAGCGATTTTCATTTTCATCAACTACAGCAAGGATTGGGCAGATTCTTTTCTCAGCCATATAAATTGGATCATGTATGTTTATTGTGAAGTGATGTGTCGCTTTCTGCTGCTGGCAGTCTCTCTGTGGTGATATATTTCCCAAAGCCTTTAATTTGTACCCTGTGGAATCACCCCAGTGATATTATGATTGCAACATCGTTGAACTTATCTTTTTAAAGATGTGGAAAAACAGATTATGACATTGAGTTCAGTGATAGAAAATATTACTTTTTGAGTGAGTGACCTCTTTCCAAACACTGGACTGTGTTGATCACATTGATCAATTAATAACTCAGAACGGGCCCCAGAGTGTGGTGACTTGGAGACTTTCACAGTAACTTCATTGCAGTGTTAATGTAAGCCTACTTACATTAATAATAAAGATTATTCTTATTGTTGTAACAGAAAGGATGCTGTACACTCAGACACCTTCAGTCCCATCTCTAGATCTCAGATTGTTTCAATGATATCCGTCACTTTCAGTGATTCAGTTCCAATTGTGTTTCTCTGGGTGGTTACACTGCACTCTGGGTTGTAGCTTCCTCTTTAACTGCTGGACGTTTAGTTTTGTGAATTAAGTGGTTCAGGGTGACCATAAATTGTAAATTTCAATTAATTGAATATCTGGAAATATCAGAGAATCACAGAATACTACAGTACAGAAATCATAGAATTTACAGTGCAGAAGGAGGCCATTCGGCCCATTGAGTATCCACCGGCCCTTGGAAAGAGCACTCTACTTCAGCCCACACCTTTACCCTATTCCTCGTAACCCAGAAACCCCACCTAACCTAACCTTTCTGGTGACTAAGGGAAATTTATCATGGCCAATCCATCTAACCTGCGCATCTTTGGACTGTGGGAGGAAGCCGGAGCACCCGGAGGAAACCCACGCAGACACGGGAGGATGTGCAGACTCCACACAGACAGTGACCCAAGCCGGGAGTCGAACCTGGGACCCTGGAGCTGTGAAGCGACAGTGATAACCACTAAGCTACCATGCCTCCCTTCGGCCTATCGAGTCTGCACTGACCCATGAAAGGCCCTGAGCTGCCCACCTAATCCCACTTGCCAGCACTTAACCCATAGCCTTGAATGATATGGCGTGCCAGTTACTCATCTAAAGGATGAGACACACCCTGCCTCTACCACCCTCCCAGGCAGTATGTTCCAGATCATCACCACTCTCGGGTTAAAAAGGATTTTACTCAAATCCCTCCTAAACAAGAGTCGGCAGGTCATGTTACAGTTGTATGGGACTTTGGTTAGGCCACATTTGGAATACTGGGTGCAGTTCTGGTCGCCACATTACCAGAAGGATGTGGATGCTTTAGAGAGGGTGCAGAGGAGATTCACCAGGATGTTGCCTGGTATGGAGGGTGCTAGCTATGAAGAAAGGTTGAGTAGATTAGGATTGTTTTCGTTGGGAAGATGGAGGTTGAGGGGGGACCTGATTGAGGTCTACAAAATTATGAGAGGTATGGACAGGGTGGATAGCAACAAGCTTTTTCCAAGAGTGGGGGTGTCAATTACAAGGGGTCACGATTTCAAGATGAGAGGGGGAAGGTTTAAGGGAGATGTGCGTGGAAAGTTTTTTACGCAGAGGGTGGTGGGTGCCTGGAACGCTTTACCAGCGGACGTGGTAGAAGCGGGCACGATAGCATCATTTAAGATGCATCTAGACAGGTATATGAACGGGCGGGAACAGAGGGAAGTAGATCCTTGGAAAATAGGCAACAGGTTTAGATAAAGGATTTGGATCGGCGCAGGCTGGGAGGGCCGAAGGGGCTGTTCCTGTGCTGTAATTTTCTTTGTTCTTTAAACCTTCCACTCCTCACTTTGAACTTGTGTCCCCTCGTAACCGACCCTTCAACTGAGGGGAACAGCTGCTCCCTATCCACCCTTGTCCATGTCCCTCATAATCTTGTCCACCTCGATCAGGTCACCCCTCAGTGTGTGTTACAGTGAGGGGTGTGGGATATATCAGAGAGTTACAGTGAGGGGTGTGGGGTATATCAGAGTGTTACAGTGAGGGGTGTGGGAGAATCAGTGTTACTGTGAGGGGTGTGGGGTATATCAGAGAGTTACAGTGAGGGGTGTGGGGTATATCAGAGAGTTACAGTGAGGGGTGTAGGAGAATCAATGTTACTGTGAGGGGTGTGGGGTATATCAGAGTGTTACAGTGAGGGGTGTGGGAGAATCAGTGTTACAGTGAGGGGTGTGGGGTATATCAGAGTGTTACAGTGAGGGGTGTGGGAGAATCAGTGTTACAGTGAGGGGTGTGGGGTATATCAGAATGTTACATTGAGGGGTGTGGGGTATATCAGTGTTACAGTGAGGGGTATATCAGTGTTACAGTGAGGGGTATGGGGTATATCAGTGTTACAGTGAGGGGTGTGGGGTATATCAGAGTGTAAGAGAAAATGTCAGTCAGAGTCTGCGAGAGAGGGGTGAGTCCGAGAGAGGGTTAGTGTGAGATACAGTATGAGAGAGTTCAGAGTTAGATAATATCAGAGGGTGTGGGCGAGAGAGAAAGGGTGGCCGAGAGAGAGCGAGAGGGTGTGTGCGAGATGAGTGCGAGAGAGAGGGTTTGTGCAAGAGTGATATTTCCCATATCCCTCACTGTAACACTCTGAAATACCCCACACCCCTCACTGTAACACTGATATACCCCACACCCCTCATTGTAACACTGATATACCCCACACCCCTCACTGTAACACTGATATACCCCACACCCCTTACTGTAACACTGATATACCCCACACCCCTCACCGTAACACTCTGATATACCCCACACCCCTCACTGTAACACTGATATACCCCACACCCCTCACCGTAACTCTGATATACCCCACACCCCTCACTGTAACACTGATATACCCCACACCCCTCACCGTAACACTCTGATATACCCCACACCCCTCACTGTAACGCTGATATACCCCACACCCCTCACTGTAACACTCTGATATACCCCACACCCCTCACAGTAACACTGATTCTCCCACACCCCTCACTGTAACACTCTGATATACCCCACACCCCTCACAGTAACACTGATTCTCCCACACCCCTCACTGTAACACTCTGATATACCCCACACCCCTCACTGTAACACACTGATATACCCCACACCCCTCACTGTAACACTGATATACCCCACACCCCTCATTGTAACACTGATATACCCCACACCCCTCACTGTAACACTGATATACCCCACACCCCTTACTGTAACACTGATATACCCCACACCCCTCACCGTAACACTCTGATATACCCCACACCCCTCACTGTAACACTGATATACCCCACACCCTCACCGTAACACTCTGATATACCCACACCCCTCACTGTAACACTGATATACCCCACACCCCTCACCGTAACACTCTGATATACCCCACACCCCTCACTGTAACGCTGATATACCCCACACCCCTCACTGTAACACTCTGATATACCCCACACCCCTCACAGTAACACTGATTCTCCCACACCCCTCACTGTAACACTCTGATATACCCCACACCCCTCACCGTAACACACTGATATACCCCACACCCCTCACTGTAACACTGATATACCCCACACCCCTCACCGTAACTCTGATATACCCCACACCCCTCACTGTAACGCTGATATACCCCACACCCCTCACTGTAACACTCTGATATACCCCACACCCCTCACAGTAACACTGATTCTCCCACACCCCTCACTGTAACACTCTGATATACCCCACACCCCTCACAGTAACACTGATTCTCCCACACCCCTCACTGTAACACTCTGATATACCCCACACCCCTCACCGTAACACACTGATATACCCCACACCCCTCACTGTAACACTGATGTACCCCACACCCCTCACCGTAACACACTGATATACCCCACACCCCTCACCGTAACACACTGATATACCCCACACCCCTCACTGTAACACTGATATACTCCACACCCCTCACTGTAACACTCTGATATACCCCACACCCCTCACTGTAACTCTCTGATATATCCCACACCCCTCACTGTACACTCTGATATACCCCACACCCCTCACTGTAACACTGCCACAGGGGCTCCATTTGGCTGCTTCCAATTGAATTAGGCACACAGTGAGTTAAACAGAAATCCTTTATTCAGATGCCCCGCTCCACCCCCTCCGTGGTCTGTGGCCTCCGTAGAGTTCTGCTCGGTTGAGGTGAAATTCACCAGGGCTCGATCAGCAGGAAGTGTTTCGCACTCTGAGCAGACACTTTGTGCAAAATGCAGCCTGAGTATTGGTTGGGTTCACTGAGATTGGAATCAGTTCAGGATCTCCTCTGGGGGTCGGGGGGGGGGGATGAGCTTCTCTCTCTCCGGTTACTGGTACTGACCGTAGCTCTGGTATCCAGCTGATGGCTCCTTCGGTGGTAGCTGGCCGGGGTCCTCCATCAACGGGCTCGCTGGAAGGGAGTAAGAGGGAGCGAGGGGTTACTAAAGGGATAACCCAGACTGTCGTTACCTTCCCCAAATCTCCCAGCCGTCCCAAACCAACAGCAGACATCGATGCTGAGGACGTGAGTCAGAGGCCGGGTGGGTTTGTCCTCTCCTCCGCAGCAAATCAGTGATCTGATCCACAGGGTTTAAGACAGTGAAACAAATCGATGGAGAGAAATGACTTCCTCTGGTTGGGCGAAGGGGGAGGTGGGGGAGAGAACTCTGGGAACTCACTCCCCTCCTGAGGCTGGCGGGGGTAAACTAGACATTTCAAAACGAGATTGATCGCTCTCTGTTGGGAATTAACAGTTTTGAAACGCGAGGCGGCTAGCCAGAATTAAGCTGCAACTCAGCCCTCATCGGACTGACGAACTATGAAAATGAAATGAAAAATCGCTTATTGTCGCGAGTAGGGTTCAAATGAAGTTACTGTGAAAAGCCCCTAGTCGCCATATTCCGGCGCCTGTCCGGGGAGGCTGGTGTGGGAATTGAACAGCTGGCCTACTTGGTCTGCTTTCACAGCCAGCAATTTAGCCCTGTGCTAAACCAGCCCCTGGTATGAGGGGGAGGGGGCTGGAGAGGGGTGGTTGCTGAGGGAGGCTAAGGGAAGGAGGGGACCGATGGGAGGAGGGGCAGAAGGTGAGGCAGTAGAGGAGAAGGGCCGAATGGGGGGTTAGGGAAGTGGAGAGTCTGGTGAAGGGGGCGGGGAGATGTTCCGCTGCGTCTGATACTCACGGTTCTGAAACTGCTGGGCTGTGTATCGTGTGAGCAAGATCCCAACTCCTTCAATCAGGGCCAGGAGAATCCCCCCCATCATGGCAGACCCAACCATCGCCAGCGGACCACCTGGCAACAGAAATTAGCACCGAGCATTAGAGGGTGGAGATCGCGAGCAGGGAGAGAGGGAGAGAGAGAGAGAGAGAGAAAGAGCGCGAGCAGAGAGAGAGAGCGCGAGCAGAGAGAGAGAGCGCGAGCAGAGAGAGAGAGCGTGAGCAGAGAGAGAGAGCGTGAGCAGAGAGAGCGTGAGCAGAGAGAGCGTGAGCAGAGAGAGCGTGAGCAGAGAGAGAGAGCGTGAGCAGAGCGAGAGAGCGTGAGCAGAGCGAGAGAGCGTGAGCAGAGCGAGAGAGCGTGAGCAGAGCGAGAGAGCGTGAGCAGAGAGAGAACGTGAGCAGAGAGAGAGCGTGAGCAGAGAGAGAGCGTGAGCAGAGAGAGAGCGTGAGCAGAGAGAGAGCGTGAGGCAGAGAGAGAGCGTGAGCAGAGAGAGAGCGTGAGCAGAGAGAGAGAGCGTGATCAGAGAGAGAGCGTGAGCAGAGAGAGAGCGTGAGCAGAGAGAGAGCGTGAGCAGAGAGAGAGCGTGAGCAGAGAGAGAGAGCGTGAGCGTGAGCAGAGAGAGAGCGTGAGCAGAGAGAGAGAGGGAGCGTGAGCAGAGAGAGAGAGCGTGAGCAGAGAGAGAGAGCGTGAGCAGAGAGAGGAGCGTGAGCAGAGAGAGAGAGCGTGAGCAGAGAGAGAGCGTGAGCAGAGGAGAGAGCGTGAGCAGAGAGAGAGCGTGAGCAGAGAGCGTGAGCAGAGAGAGAGAGCGTGAGCAGAGAGAGAGAGCGTGAGCAGAGAGAGAGCGTGAGCAGAGAGAGAGCGGGAGCAGAGAGAGAGAGCGTGAGCAGAGAGAGCGTGAGCAGAGAGAGAGCGTGAGCAGAGAGAGAGCGTGAGCAGAGAGAGAGAGCGTGAGCAGAGAGAGAGAGCGTGAGCATGAGCAGAGTGAGCGTGAGCAGAGAGAGAGAGAGCGTGAGCGTGAGCAGAGAGAGAGAGAGCGTGAGCGTGAGCAGAGAGAGAGAGCGTGAGCAGAGAGAGAGAGAGCGTGAGCAGAGAGAGAGAGCGTGAGCAGAGAGAGAGAGCGTGAGCAGAGAGAGAGAGCGTGAGCAGAGAGAGAGAGCGTGAGCAGAGAGAGAGAGCGTGAGCAGAGAGAGAGAGCGTGAGCAGAGAGAGAGAGCGTGAGCAGAGAGAGAGAGCGTGAGCAGAGAGAGAGAGCGTGAGCAGAGAGAGAGAGCGTGAGCAGAGAGAGAGAGCGTGAGCAGAGAGAGAGCGTGAGCAGAGAGAGAGAGCGTGAGCAGAGAGAGAGAGCGTGAGCAGAGAGAGAGAGCGTGAGCAGAGAGAGAGAGCGTGAGCAGAGAGAGAG